>NC_083229.1:120803300-120998858 GCF_032191835.1 Heteronotia binoei | reverse complement strand
ATTTTAATGTTTTCCTGTTCACTGCATTCTACTTCTAGCATACCATGAGAGATTTATGGATTAATTTTATCCCTAGCCAAACTATGTGCCATTCCCTCCAATTATAAGCCGTTATCGGGTTTCTTTATTTTTTTCCCCATGGAAGTCTCATTAGTGTGAAAAAAGAGTTTAATACATTTATTCTTAGTGCTTCTTGAAGGATACTCTCTGTGTGTCAGAATCGAAAGACGCCCTTTGCGTTTCTTTCCGTGAAGCGTGAATTAACGCAGCAAAGATGACAAGAGAAAGAGGTTGCCGTTTGTAGTCTTTTGTATTGCATCATGCTACAATAATACTTATCACGTTATTTCTCCTCCCCCCCCCCCTCATTTTTTGTCTGAAGGAGCTCAGTTGTGTTTTCCTTCCTTTTTTGTCTTCTGGTGACAAATTGATTTCATAACACAATGCTGACGGTTTTTTAGTGTTACCAACTGAGATAACTTCTCCTTTAAAAAGAATCCTAACTGGTAACTTGCGAAATGTATTACTAAGAGTGAAGACAAGACAGAATTATTAAAAGAGAACCCATAGTGAGTTCTGCAACTGTGGCGTGAGATTAACTTCCTCTTGACTGCTCAGTCAGAATGATACTCATGCCAGAAAACTCATCTCCCTTCCAAGTACCAGCCCTCCTTAGCTTCCCAGATCTGATGAGATCAGGCTATGCAAGGCTGTCTTCCAGGGCTCTTTTTGTAGCAGGAACTCTTTTGCATATTAGGCCACGCACCCCTGATGTAGCCAATCCTCCGAGAGCTTACAGGGCTCTTAGTCCAGGGCCTACTAAGCTCTTGGAGGATTGGCTACATCAGGGGTGTGTGGCCTAATATGCAAAGGAGTTCATGCTGCAAAAAAAGCCCTGCATGCCAAGTTGCAGCTGGCTTCTGATGAACCAGCCAAGGGGTTTTCAAGGCAGGTGAGAAGCGGAGATGGTTTGCCGTTGCCTTCCTCTGCAGAGTCTTCTTTGACGGTCTCCCTTCCAAGTACCAGCCCTGACGTGATATGATGAAACCAGGGGTGTCAAACCTGTGGCCTGTGGGCCGGATCAGGCTCCCTGAGGACTCCTATCAGGCCCACAAGCAAATCACTGTTGTCTGCTTCCTACTCTCTTGTTTCTTTCTGCATCGCAGCTTGATTTGCCAGGCTTGCTCAATCAAGCTACACTTTCCCCCAGCAAGCTCGGTAATTTTGCAAACCTCAGAAGGAGGGAAGGCTGAGTCAACCTTGAGCCGGCTACCTGAACCCAGCTTCCACCAGGATCAAACTCAGGCTGTGGGCAGAGTTTGGACTGCAGTACTGTAGCTTACTACTCTGCACCATGGGGCTACTTACTTTAAGATTACAACAGGTATATTCTGCTCAGGATGTGATCTGCTCTGCTCAGTATGATGGGGGAGGGGGAATTAGAGGGAACACTGCGCCCGGCTCAAATATTACAAAGCTTTCTTTAAAAAATAAAGTTGCCAAACTAATATTTTTAACTAAATGGAATAAAGAGGGAGGGAAAAAAAAGAATTGCAGTTATTCCTCCCACTCATGATAGATGTTGCATTCACTTTATGTAAAGGGACACTTGGAACAGTCAAGAACAGAAAGCTTGGTAGGATTTTTTTTCTTTTTTTGGTGGCAATTATGTCTACCTTTTTGTCATTGTTGCTGTTACAATGAATGCTAAGTAGCTCTGTGAACGCTTGACAAATTGTCATTTTTTTTTTTCATTTCAGAGATCTACAGAGACCTAAAGCAAAGAACGTTGAAGGAAAGGAAAACGAAGGAATGAGATTGGCTTCAGTACGGAAATCTAGTTTATGTTAAGGTGAAGAAAGAAACCATCCCTTGCTTTGCGCTGCCACGATGAGAACTTACCATTGCTTCTGGCTGCTTGTCTGGGTCGGTCATCCCCACCAAAGTTCCTCCACTCCACTCTCCGAAAGGACTAATGGCTTTCCAGACAATCCAAAGGTGTTGGATCTATCTAGAAGCAACAGGAAAGAGCTGAACCGTTCCAAAAGAAGCTGGATGTGGAACCAGTTCTTTCTCTTAGAGGAGTACACGGGAACTGATTATCAGTATGTTGGCAAGGTAGGATCCCCCTCCCCAAAAAATTACTTCTCATTCTGAAATAGCTTGCAATGCACAAGCCGAAATGGCATGACCATTCCATTACTCAGGCTGTCTCTTATTATGGTATTTTGATCAATAGCCCTTTCCAGTGAGACAAGTGCTGACTTCAATTCTGCAGCTGCACTAACAATGGGAGAAAGAAAGTAGTCTGACTTACATAACGACAGTAAAATATGCAATTGGATCTTTTCTTGGTCTTTAACCTGGGGTGGCCAAAGTTGCTTAACATAAAAGCCGCATAGAATAAGAGTCAGATGTTTGAGAGCTGCAAGATATGGACATCAGATAGTTGAGAGCTGGAAGGAAGGAAGGAAGGAAGGAAGGAAGGAAGGAAGGAAGGAAGGAAGGAAGGAAGGAAGGAAGGAAGGAAGGAAGGAAGGAAGGAAAAGAGATGGGGAGGGAGAAAGAAAGCAACTTTAAATGCATTTTTCAAGCCACTGGCTGCCTTGGATAGGAGAAGTGATTTAAAGAGACAAATGCCTTCTCCAAGCTGACCAACAGGATGATGGGGGCTTGAGAGCCACACAATATGTGTGAAAAAGCCACATGTGGCTCCCGAGCCACAGTTTAGCCACCCCTGCCTTTAACCAATGAAGTCATCCAGTGGCATTAAGAAGTTCTTTGGTGAAGCGGCTGCAAAGTAAAGTAACATTTATCTCTGGATGTCAATAGAGAGATATTTATTTACACCAGTTCAGGATCTGCTTCGGTGAAAATGTTTTATCTGAATATGTTTGGCACTCAGAGGATTTAATAGCAATACATTTCTATCTTTCTTTCTTTTCTGTTTTGATGCAATGAGTCAGCAAGTGTATTTCAAGTAGAAACTGCATTGCAAGTTGAATTGTGGAATTGCTTGCAAATCTAGAAAAAATGCTGGTATAGGCTTAGTCACTTTATGCCATAATTTACTACATACCTTGATGTGATCTGATGCTTGGTCTTCATGCCTTTTACATAGCCCCTGATTGTTAAGACATTCTTTACTGCATGTTTCTTGTGATTCCCTGAACAAAACAGTGCCAAGGGTGGAAATGAACTGTTAAACTGGTGTATCTAGAACAGCTTCCATTGATAGCCGAATTACCCAGAGAAAGAATTGCCTCCAAGAAGAGAATCTTAAGAAAAGTCTGATGCTGGTTCTGTGTTTTTTATGCCACAAATTACCAACGAATGTACATGGAAGCAGGCAGGTTATGCGCCTTATGCAGGCTAACAGATCCAGGTGAGAGCTGGTCTCCGGACCGTTGCCTGGAGCTTGAGTACCTGTCTTTGTTTCAGATTCTGGCTATGGATGTGTCTGGGAGAGCAGAAGAGGAAGGGGAACAGTATCATGATCAGCAGGGTGTGGGGTAGGAGGAGAAGATAGCTGGTGGGAGATAAATGGGCTAGGCGGGGGGGGGAGGGAACAGCAAACATCTGTGGGCTATTGTCTATTTTGGGGTTTTTTCCAGCCATGGTGATGCTGGGCTATAATCTTTTGCTTTTAAATGCCATGTTGGTTACTGGTAAAGGAGCAGCCATCTAGGACAGGGGTGTCAAACATGCGGCCCAGGGGCAAAATCAGGTCCCCGGAGTGTTCCTATCAGGCCCGTGAGCAGGTCTGCTTTAATCTCCCTCTTTCTTGCTTCCTTCTGCATAACAGCTTACTTTGCCAGGCTTGCTCAATCACACAGGAGGTACAGAGCAAAGCCTCTATTCTCTCCACTGGCTGAGGCTCCTCCCTTGGGGAGGAAGGAGAGCTTGCTTTGCCAGGCTCCCTCAATTACACAGCAGAGCTACTGAGCCAAGCCTCTTTTCCTTCCATTGGCTGAGGCTCGATCCCCTCCTCATCCCCTGGGGAGGGAGGAAAAGAGCCAGAGCTTCCTTTGCCCAGTTCCATCAATCACACAGGAAGGATACAAAATCTTTCATTCATTTTGTTTGTCTGTCTCCTTTATAAAGTTTATATCTCTGCTGTTCTGGCATAACATTTTATGACACACATGGCCTGGCCCTACAAGGTCTTATTTATGTCAGATCCGGCCCTCATGAGTTTGACACCCCTGATCTGGGAGGTATTTATTTTTTTAATTCATTTTTGTATCCTTCCTTTGTTCTCCATGGGGACTTAAAGAGGCTTGCGTCTGTTAAATTCTCTGATCATCATCTCATTTATTAAAGGTCCCTGGTCCACAAACTGCCCTCCTTGTTTCAGCAAGGGGAAGGACCTTCTCAGTAATGGCCCCCATCCTTTGCACGCAGAAAGAGATGTGTGCCTTGTGGGACCTCCCTAGGTTTTGCAAGTCAATCAAGGCTGCTCTTTTTTCAGGCAGCCTTTTGAGTAAATGTGATCCACCAGGCAGCTGGTTTGCTTCAACCGTGTTTTCACCATCGACGGATCCTATTCTGCTTGATAGTGGATAGATTTTAATGGGATAATCGTTTTATACATTCAAAAAAAAATTATTGTATGTTTTTCATTTTTTTTGTTGGGTGCGTTTTATATGCTGTTAGCTGCCCTGAGTCCTGTTCGAGGGAGCGTGATATAAATTTGATAGATAAATAAAATAAGTCTAGATAAAAGAGCCTGGCACGTATCACCCAGACCTGGCTGGGGAGGCAGGATGATTTAACCGTTCCCAATTGTTCCCTCAGAATACTCAATGATACTTCAGCATAGGTGGTGTTGCTGCCTTCAGCCATTGGAAGGCCTTGCGCTCCTTGCCTGGGAAGCTCAACCAGCAGGTGTTACTCTGAAATCTCCTCAGGTTTTTCTGTGAGACTTACTCCCAGGAAAGTGTTCCTTTTTTTTCCTTTTCTTTTTTCTTTTTCAGGGGATATCTTCATGCCACTCAGGTCTGTTCAGTGGGCTTATTAATATTAGTAATAATAACATTTAATGTATACCCTGCCCTCTCCGCCGAATAGGGTTGCCAATCCCCAGGTGGGGGCAGGGGATCCCCCGGTTTGGAGGCCCTCCCCCCGCTTCAGGGTCAACAGAAAGCGGGGGGAGGGGAGGGAAATGTCTGCTGGGAACTCTATTATTCCCTATGGAGATTTATTCCCATAGAAAATCATGGAGAATTGATCTGCGGGTATCTAGGACTCTGGGGGGGGCTGTGTTTTGGGGTAGAGGCACCAAATTTTCAGTGTAGCATCTAGTGCCACTCCTCAAAATAATTCCCAAGTTTCAAAAAGATTGGACCAGGGGGTCCAATTCTATGAGCCTCAAAAGAAGGTGCCCCTATCCTTCATTATTTCCTATGGAAGGAAGGAATTGAAAAGGTGTGCCGTCCCTTTAAATGTGAGGGCCAGAACTCCCTTTGGAGTTCAATTATGCTTGTCACAGGCTTGATCTTGGCTCCACCCCTAATGTCTCCTGGCTCCACCCCCAAAGTCCCCAGATATTTCTAGAATTGGACTTGGCAACCCTACCGCCGAAGCAGGCTCAGGGCAGCTCACAACATAATATAAAATACAAAGATCACATTATAAAAACAATAATCTACAGCATTATACAATTTCCTTACAATTCCCTTAAAACCATCTAATTAAAACCAACAATTTCATACGATCATCCTTGGTGCTACATTTTCAAAATTTCCGATCTTACTCATATACAGATTTTTCATGACGACGTTACAACAGAATCTGCATTAAGAAAAGGCCAGCTGAAAGAGGGTAGTCCTGCGGAACTGAGCAAGACTCTGCAGGGCCCGCAACTCCTCTGGTAATTGATTCCACCAGTGGGGAGCCGTGATTGAGAAGGCCCTTTCCCTTGTAGCTTTCAGTTTGGCCTCCTTCAGCCCGGGGATTATCAGTAGATTTTGTGAACCGGATCTCAGCACCCTCTGGGGTACATATGGGGAGAGACGGTCCCTAAGGTAGACAGGTCCTCGGTCATATACCTGGAAAGCAGGGCTTTTTTTGTAGCAGGAACTCCTTTGCATATTATGTAGCCAATGATGTAGCTCAGGGGTGGCCAAAGGTAGCTCTCCAGATGTTTTTTGCCTACAACTCCCATCAGCCCCATCTGGGGCACACCTGATGTAGCCAATCCCTGACGCAGCCAATCCTCCAAGAGCTTGCCGGGCTCTTCTTACAGGGCCTACTGAAACTCCAGGAGGACTGGCTGCATCAGGGGTGTGTGGCCTAATATGTGAAGGAGCTCCTGCTACAAAAAAAGCCCTTCTGGAAAGTATCCTAAAGATTGTTCTTCATATCTCTGCATTTGGATCAGGTTTATTACATTTTATACCTACATCTTCCCCAGCACAAGTTTTAGTTTCATGAACTATGAGGAGAATTCTACAGCTAAACCTAAAGAAGAGCAAGAGTCCAGTGGCACCTTAAAGATTAACAAAAAATTTTGGCGGAGTAAGAACGTTTGTGAGTCACGGCACACTTTTTCAGATACAGCTAGAATGTGAGTCAGTGGGTGATAACAGACGGGCAGTTGGGAGGCGTTCCAAAATGGGCCGGCTCAAAAAGAGCCATCCCGAAGCCTCCACATGCTCCCCAGCAAAGCGCCTGTATCCCATCTGCCAGGCAGACAGGCACCTCCAGACGCCGAGGCACCTCAGAAGCCGAACTCCTCTTTTTTCCCCCAACGGGTCAAGCGCTCATGCGCTCAAGCACTCTGGCTGGTTTCTTTTTTTTAAAAAGGCGGAAGCGGCTTGGGCGGCTTGGTGCTTTCACACAGTCAAATTGCCTTGCATACACCACTTCAAGAGGGCAAGGAGGCAACTGGCGGTCGGCTCAAAGATTTGCTACCACTTTGAAAGCGGTAGCTTTTTGAGTGGCTCCACTGAGCCTGGAGGACGGGGGGAGTACAGGACAGGGATGGGTGGCAGATGTTGCCATCTGGAGGGATTTTTGGGGTCGATTTCAGAGGCGTCTCTGAATCGACCCAAAGTGCCGGTCTGTAATCACCCAGTCTGTCCTTATATCTTGGAAAGTGGAGTGATTTCAGATGCTGAATGACCCAATAGCAGGCAAATGACAATAGCAGGTGTGATTGGATTAGGTGTGACATTCAGAGGGTAGAAGGTGTAGAGAAATCAGCATTAGTCATGAGACAGGAAACCTGGGTCTTGATTCAGTCCAGGAGGATGAATTGTCTTGAGCTTCGTAATAGTGAGAGAATTGCTGCAAACTTTAGGTTTTAGGCATCTGGAATCACTCTACTCTTCAATTATAAGGACAGATGGACTCACCTTCTGGCTGTATCTGAAGAAATGAGCAGTGACCCATGAAACCTCCTACTCTGCCACAGATGTTGTTAAAGGTGCTATGGGACTCTTGCTCTTTTCAGCTGCTATATACAGCCTACCATAGCTACCCATTTGATCTAAAAGCTGGAGAATGAGATTCCTGACTAAACTGTGAGGATATAGTTAAAAATAATAATAAAAGTGGCAGGCCATGAAGTTAATATTATTTTTCTGAGTGTGAATGGCACATTATGTTGCAAAGTATGGAAAGGACAGATGGTATATAAATGTCATTGAGTCCACAGCCTTGGGTGCTTCACAGCTGGCCTTCCATGTATTCAAGAGTGTCAGAACTCCTCTAATCCTTTTAGTTGAGCAATTAGCCATGGGGCATGAAAGACAAATGTGTGCATTAGTGGATATGGCTGAAGTGTTAGGAAGAGAGCGCAGTATGCAAATGTCTCATTGATCAACACAGTAAGTTTTAAATTAATAACAAAGGGAGGGAGCCAGCAAAGACAATGGATTTATATGTAATTTATACATAATCAGGGCTTTTTTTGTATCAGGAACTCCTTTGTATATTAGGCCACACCCTTCTTATGTAGCCAATCCTCCAGAGAGCTTACAGGGCTCTTTATACAGGGCCTACTGTAAACTCCAGGAGGACTGGCTACATCAGGAGTGTGTGGCCTAATATGCAAAGGAGTTCCTGCTACAAAAGAAAGCCCTTTGCATAATTAGGAATGAATTTATATGTAACCAGCAAATTGTATCCTATGATTAATTACAAATTACAGTGATTGATAGTATGCATACAGGTGAGAGTTTTCCATTAAATCCAGTTGAGTTAATCTGATTATCAACTGAGAAGTAGTGTGGATCAGAACATCCTTTGCTTATAAACAAACACTGTAGTGGTAACCCACCCACCATTCATCAAGGGGACTGAAGGGTATTCTCAAAACCAATGGTGTATACATAGCAGGGTTGGTCAGACCTGTTTAATGTAAGAGCCACATAGAATAAATGTCAAATGTATGAGATCCGCAAGACATGAACATCAGATGTTTGAGAGCCATAAGGAAGGGAGGGAGGAGAGGTGGAAAGAAAGCAACTTTAAATGCATTTTCCAAGCCACTGGCTGGCTTGGCTTGGAGAAGTGATTTAAAGAGAGAAATGCTCCTGATAAACACCAATGAGAGGCCTGCAGGATTTGATCTGCTGCATAAAGTATGGAAGATGGCTAATAGTATACAAATAGACTTTGGTAATTGTGCAGACCTGTTGTTTAAATGGGGCAAAATATTAGGACCTGAGTGCAATCGTAGTGCAACATGCCAAACTATTTTCCAACTCTCACAGGAATGTGAGCGTCATGGTTTCCGAGGAGATGTGACAGAGCTCTTTGAACTCTCTTCAGCTGAGATTGAGTGGACTGAAAGTTTAGATATTAGTATTTAGGGGGATTGCCCAGTCAGTCTACATACCCATTATATCAACTTGGTTCCATATTTTATATTATTATATGCATCCCGTGTGTAACTCTGCTGAACGATCGATCAATCAATCAATCAATAACCATCTGATTTATGGCTTGGTACCCTGTCCTAGACACGGTACTCCATGGTTGCAGGAGAGTGGTAAAACTTTTGACTCATTGTGCAGCCTACAGCGTAGCTCTCTGTGTGATCAGTTATCTACGTATAGTTATTGAATTTATACCCAGTTTGGTGTAGTGGTTAAGTGTGTGGACTCTTATCTGGGAGAACCGGGTTTGATTCCCCACTCCTCCACTTGCACCTGCTAGCATGGCCTTGGGTCAGCCATAGCTCTGGCAGAGGTTGTCCTTGAAAGGGCAGCTGCTGTGAGAGCCCTCTCCAGCCCCACCCACCTCACAGGGTGTTTGTTGTGGGGGAGGAAGGAAAAGGAGATTGTGAGCCGCTCTGAGACTCTTCAGAGTGGAGGGCAGGATATAAATCCAATATCTTCATCTACCTCACAGGGTGTCTGTTGTGGGGGAGGAAGGAAAAGGAGATTGTGAGCCGCTCTGAGACTCTTCGGAGTGGAGGGCGGGATATAAATCCAATATCTTCTTCATCTTCATCTTCTACCCAGTCTGATGGTCAAATAGATTCTCACAGAGCCACTGCTTAGGAATTATTAAGTAGCAATAGCTCATGAGATGATTTCCACTTCTAGCCACAGTGCTCTGGAAATAATATCCCAGGTATTAGCACTGGATATTTGGAGATTGTGATTTTTAAATTATATCTGTTGAGACATAGGCCTCAACCTCAGCTTCATGTGCAAAGTTGGAACAATAATATTTACTAGTTTGGGAAACTTCTAATCTGGTATTACTCAAGTATCTTCAAAGTTACTCTCTAGAGTGGTTGATGAGCATAATATAACATCTTATCCCAAAGGTATCTTTTCTTTTTGACTCAAAGTATGACATTTCATGAGGGTTGTTGAAGAAAAAAATATAAATTCTTTGATAAGGCTTAAAAATGGCATTTTCCAATGTTATGGTATACTTATGGCTGGGGGAGGGGGGCAGGGAGGTAAATGACATCTATCAAATTGACAGGGCAGTTAGAAGGCAGCGTAATGAGGAATCAAATCTCTTATTTTCTAGCATCAACCAATTTCATAATCATGCATGCTATTAAATGAGCCTTAACTGCTTTTAATTCTCACTATAATAAGAGTTTACTCACATCTTTTTGATTAAGTATTGGATTTTGCTTTGCCTTGTTAGTTGTGTTGGTCCATTTAAATTTGATTGTTTCACTGAATAACTTGAATACTCCTGGGGTATGTTTGTTTGGTATGAATACTTCCAGAACAGGCATTTCATAAACCCACTCAGAGTGCCTTTGCCTACAACAAACTTGTTTTAATTTACTTCATTTAAGCATCGCATTGCTCCCCCCAAAGTGACTTACAACATTATCCCCTTCTCCATTTTATCCTCACAACAACCAGACTTTTTTTGTAGAAAAAGCCTAGCAGGAACTCATTTACATATTAACCCACACACCCTGACACCACCATTGTTTTGCACAGGGCTTTTTTTGTAGAAAAAGCTGAGCACGAACTCATTTGCATATTAGACCACACCCACTGACACTTAGCCAGCTGGAACTGCGTTCCTGTGCATTCCTGCTAAAAAATAAAGCCCTGACAACGACCCTTTCAGTTAGCTTAGGCAAAGAGTGTGTGACTAGCCCAGGGTCACCCAGCAAGCTTCCATGGCAGAGCGGGGATGCAAACCTGGGTCTTCCAGATCCTAGTCCATCACTCTACCAACTGCTTACCTCTGAAGAAAAGCAGAACAAAATAATTCTGGGATACCCTCCCAAAATTTTCGCTAAATGTATGGGAAACGTTATGTTTTATTTACATAAAGTAAAGCAAGGCAATCAATAGGATATGTTTAATAAGCAATGTAACTGGAATAGGATTAAAATATGATGTAAGGAAAAATGCTGAACATGGAATTGCACCAATAGAAGCACAATTCCATTTTCCTGAGACAATATCTGAATGTAAACTTATTACCTTTATAACAAAAAAAAAACAACCACCCAGGTACGTTTTACATATGAGCCCCGTGGCGCAGAGTGGTAAAGCTGCAGTACTGCAGTCCAAGCTCTGCTCATAACCTGAGTTCGATCCCAGCGAAAGCTGGTTCAGGTAGCCGACTCCAGGTTGACTCAGCCTTCCATCCTTCCGAGGTCGGTAAAATTAGTACTCAGTTTGCTGGGGGGAAAGTGTAGATGACTGGGGAAGGCAATGGCAAACCACCTCGTAAAAAGTCTGCCATGAAAACGTGAAAGCAGCATCACCCCAGAGTCGAAAGCGTCTGGTGCTTGCACAGGGGACCTTTCCTTTACCTTTATGTTTTATATAATGCCAGAATCTTGGGGGTAGGGGTAGGCGTGAAACACAAAAGTTGTGGTTCCTTGGTTTGCCCAATTCGGTGGTTCATTTCATGTTTTATTTTTTTAATTTTCTGAAGGAATGGCTGTTTCGTTGCTTGATTTGGTTCAGGAAGGTGTAGAAAGGGCTCGGAGGGGACTACAAACACCAGCGCACCACAACGTGCCTGGAGTGATTATGTTGCCCGGAAGTGGTGTTATCATGCCAGGGATGCTTGCTGGGTGACATCATCACGCCATCGTGCATAGCATGAGTACCTGAACAATTCAGAACGAACCATGAATCGGCTGTCTCGATTCATGCTTCAGTTCATGCCCATCCCTGCTTGGGAGCCTTCCTAGACTGAAGCAGGTCATTCTACAAGGTGTGGGCCACTACAGAAAAG
The DNA here is from genome assembly GCF_032191835.1 of Heteronotia binoei. Taxonomy (NCBI): domain Eukaryota; kingdom Metazoa; phylum Chordata; class Lepidosauria; order Squamata; family Gekkonidae; genus Heteronotia; species Heteronotia binoei. The sequence continues at coordinate 120,987,170 of NC_083229.1, read as the reverse complement.
ACCCTGCTCATATAAGCAAAGTTGTTGAGACAGGGCATAGGTGGAGAGGCAGTCTTGCAGATACAAGCATCCAAGACCATTAAGTATGTGTCAGATAGCACCTTGAATGGGCTTAGTAACTGATGGGTAACCAACGGAATGGCTGCAGAATGGGTATAACCTACATCCTCTGCTTAGCTCCTGATTAATTACCGAACTGCTGCATTCTGCACCAACCGAAGTCTCCAGGTTGCTTTGGAGAGGAGACCTATGTAATATCTGGCTCATTTTTTAATAAAATGGAGTGTGTGGACCTGAGCTTCTGTTTGTTGATTAGTGTTTAGCCTGCTTGACTTGACAGATGCCGTTCCAAAATGAACTTTTGTGCAAGAGGAATACTGGCATGCCCATCCTTCTGTAATCTAGTACAATGCAATCCACCCAGTTCTTCTTCTTTTGGGCTAATCCAGCTGGTTAATTGCTCTAATGGGTGAACCCCTCCCTCCTCATAAAGGAAGTGTTCCTTTTAAAAGACACATGGAAAAGAGGGGTCTCTTTACCTGTTCCAAAGGAATACATTAACCACTGAATCAAGAGGCTATATTGAGATGGCTGTTCTCTTCAATAACCAATATTCTAGGTGTGAAGAGAAAAAAACCTCGTATCCTAGCCAGAGTTTACTTACATTTATCTTTTAAGATTCTTATTTAAAATCAGTCTAATCATTCTTGAAACCAGTAAATATGAATGGGTCACGATGATACAAAATATGCTTGCATGCGTAAATGAAATCAGAAACAAAAATATGCACATGCCATCTGTTATCCTATATATTTTAAGATTAAAAGATTACATGCAATTTCTGAGGTTCTCACCAAAGCACTTTCAGTAAGATTAGTTCTTGGATGTGACTATATTATATAGATCCAATTATATGAAACTCATATGACCATACCAAACTCTTCCATCCAATTTGTCACTTCTTGTGGTGTGAGTGAGCTTAGAAAAACATTTCCCTTCGAAAGACATGTATCGAAATTGAACCATTAGATTAACTTGCCCAGAGATTTTCTGGGCAACTGTCCATCTGTTCAAAGTTACTTCTTGCCTAAGGGTAGGACACAGCTGAGAAAGTAAAACTTGTATATGTTTTGCAAATTTGAAAGCTAAGGCAAATTGTCAGGTAAGCTATTTGTTCAACCAATAAAGGTCTACAGCATTGCTTGCTGAGTGCCCCATGGCCACTGGCAGGGAATGGGAGGGGTAAGGTTGCCTGGTATGGGTTGAGAAACTCCTGGATATTTGGGGATGGAGCATGCAGAGGATAAGGACTTCAATTGGGTACACTGTCATAGAGTCCACCCTCCAGAGAAGAAGAAGAAGACCGTAGATTTATATCCCGCCCTTTTCTCTGAATCAAAGTCTCAGAGCGGCTTACAATCTCCTTTATCTTCTTCCCCCACAACAAATACCCTGTGAGGTAAGTGGGCTGAAGGAGCTCTCACATAAGCTGCCCTTTCAAGGATAACTCTGCGAGAGCTATGACTGACCCAAGGCCATTCCAGCAGCTGCAAGTTGGAAGAGTGGGGAATCAAACCCGGTTCTCCCAGATAAGAGTCCGCACACTGAGTTTCTGTCAGGCATAATACCACAGTGAATAGTTCTACAGCTGCACAGCAGATTCTGATATGACAGGATAAGGTTGTCGTAGCTTGCATCTGATTTTGCTATCTGAGAACTCTGGAAATTGAGATGATGCAGGAGACGCACATATTCCCTTGAGGGCATGGGGTCACGGAATTGATAATTTTGTATTACAAAGCAGAAGTGTGGTTGAACATATGAACATATGAAGCTGCCTTCTACTGAATCAGACCCTTGGTCCATCAAAGTCAGTATTGTCTACTCAGACTGGCAGCGGCTCTCCAGAGTCTCAAGCTGAGGTTTTTATTTGCCTGGACCCTTTTTAGTTGGAGATGCCAGGGACTGAACCTGGGACCTTCTGCTTACCAAGCAGATGCTCTACCACTGAGACACCATCCCTCCCCTAAGACATCCATATGCCTCAATGATTGCTTCCTTGCTCATGACTAGCAAGAAGGATGTGAGGTGAATCAGCAGGTGACCAAGTATGAGTAGCTCAGACACTGTAGCTACAGCATCTCTAAACCCTGCTTCACAAACGCCATCTCCACTAAATACGATATAACCTTTGCTTATTTTAAAACTATGATGCTGTCTTTGTACACCAATCTGTCCTGACAACCGTTTGCTCATGAGCATTTTGTGACACCTGTCGTCTTGCGAGAAAGAACCTAAATGATTTGATAATTTTTTAAAAATAAATAAATAAATAAACTGGAATTTTTTTTAAGTCCTGTGGTCTCCAGAACCCATGCTGGTCTTAGAAAGTATCTTGTCATTTTTTTTTAGACTTTCAAACTTGCTCAGTGTCAAGGTCTGACTGCTTGCCTTCCATAACAGAGATAAAGTAGGCCGGTGGTGGCAACCGCTAGTAAATAATCCATGCTCTGAGATGAAAACTCCAAACAGGCTCAGACTGTATGTTTACTCGTGAAAGTATTGCTTGGGAGGTTAAAGTGCAGGAAAGCTCCAGAAGGTGTACTTTTCAGAAGAAACTAGCATGGAAAAAAATCCTCTATATTGCCTACTCTCCAACTGTCTGAATTACCTAGGAAAGTCATAACTGTTTGCAGGTAATCCTGGGTTAAATACTATGATGGGAAGATTCTTGTTGATTCACCTTGTGCAAGAGACACAAGCATAGGCAGCTTCAAGAGGGGATTGGATATGCATATGGAGCAGAGGTCCATCAGTGGCTATTAGCCACAGCGTATTGTTGGAACTCTCTGTCTGGGGCAAGTGATGCTCTGTATTCTGGGTGCTTGGGGGGGCCACAGTGGGAGGGCTTCTAGCTCCACTGGTGGACCTCCTGATGGCACTTGTTTTTTTGGGCACTGTGTGACACACTCTGGATGGGCCATTGGCCTGATCCAACATGGCTTCTCATGTTCTTAAGAGAGTGCGGTATTTTTTTTCTTGGCCAGGAAGTCACAATCGACTTCTGAGCACCCCATAGGGCTTTCAAGGCAAGAGATTAACGCAGGTGGTGGGCCATTGCCTGCCTCCACATAGCATCTCTAGACTTCCTTGGTAATCTCCTATCTGGGCCTTATTTTGGGCAAGAGTGGAGCTCTGGAATCTCTAAATTTTATTGTGCTTTCTTTCCTACCCCCCTCCCACCCCAATATTTGCTTCTGTGCTCCGTTGTTCAAACCCCCTTGGGGAATTTTGCTGAACTCTAAGATTTGACACACTTTCTAATATTTTCCCCCATAAAAAAGGAGAAAATAACCAAAACAGACAAAGCAGACAGATGGAAATCTTCATCGTGCCACTGTGGCCACATAGGAGAAAATAATTTTAAAAGTCGGATGGGAGTAAGGTCTTATGTTGACTATTCTAATTCAAGAAGCATTTTAAGATAGATGCTGAGCTGACATGATTTAGTACACCTTCTAGAGATGTTAGGGGTATGTGGCATATGCAAATGTGTTAAGAACATAAGAGAAGCCATATTGGACCAGGTGAATGGCCCATCCAGTCCAACACTCTGTGTCACACAGTGGCCAAAAAACCCAAGTGCCATCAGGAGGTCCACCAGTGGGGCCAGGACACTAGAACCTCTCCCACTGTGCCCAGAATAGCACCCAGAATACAGAGCATCACTTGCCCCCGACAGAGTCCCAATGATAAGCTGTGGCTAATAGCCACTGATGGACCTCTGCTACATATGCTTGTCCATTCCCCTCCTGAAGCTGTCTATGCTTTTAGCCACCACCACCTCCTCTGGTGGTGAATTCCACATGTTAATCACCCTTTGGGTGAAGAAGGACTTCCTTTTATCAGTTCTAACCCGACTGCTCAGCAATTTCATTGAATGTCCACGAGTTCTCATATTTTGAGAAAGGGAGAAAAGGACTTCTTTCTCTACTTTCTCCATCCCATGCATAATCTTGTAAACCTCTATCATGTCACCCTGCAGTCGACGTTTCTCCAAGCTAAAGAGCCCCAAGCGTTTTAACCTTTCTTCATAGGGAAAGTGTTCCAACCCTTTAATCCTAGTTGCCCTTTTCTGCACTTTTTCCAGGGCTATAATGTCTTTTTTGAGGTGCAGTGACCAGAATTGTACACAGTACTCCAAATGAATGTTATGCAAGTGAGTTGTCATGCAAATAAGTTGTGCCGATAAACTCCAGCACCTCTTTTTCTACAAAATGATCTCTGCTCCCATCCAAATACTAACTGTGGCCATCCCTGTTTAGCTTTGGAGATCTGAAGAGATTTAAGCTATCCTGAGCTGTTGTTGTTTTTAATCAATTTTATTACCTCAAAGAAAGCATGCAAAAACAACAGCCAGGAGAAGTAAGAGACTTGTCAAATTTTTATCCCTAATAAAATCAGAAATATACAATAATTAGGACCAGGCATAATTAGAAAAAAAAATTAAGAGACAAACAGTAACGCAAGAAACAAGACAAGGAAAAAATAATCTTATTAATTCTAATTAATTTAAATTAGCAAACATAATAAACCGAATTATACACATAACTGGATGTTATCTCTTTTTTCATCTTAGTAATTAATAAGTAAAATCCTCAGAATGGCTTTTTATATGCATTTAATACCCTTTATTGAGACCTACAAAAATGACACAAAGAAATGCAGAAGTTTTCCATTCCTCCAGAACTCTTCATCAGGCTGGTTGTTTTTTGTTTTTTGTTTTTTTAAAGAGGTTGGAAGTATGTGGAAAAAATGAATGTTTTAGACATGGTTGCCAGGTCACAAAAGGGGGGGAGGGAATAAAGGGGGTGGAGCCTGACTCACCTGTGTAACATTGGCATGCTGACCTCAGTCTTAGTAAAAAGAAAAAACCTAGACTGATTCTGCAGTACAGTTTCTCCATCCCCGGGTTTCTACTTTCCCTGGCTCAAACAAACACGTAGATAAGGGACAGTAATACTGACAGGATGGCTGAAAATAGCAACTGAGATGTAATTTAGAAACATGCCCTTATAGGAACACAGCGGATGGGAGTTTTCTGAGGATCCCTGCTGGCTAGGAGGGATGTGTTGGGATGCTACTGACATCACCCCATTTTGGTGCTGTTTTTCCCCACTGATCTGCTGAGCGGCAGTGGGGAAGGCCTGCCGGAGGCAAGGCAATGAGGGCCCGGCAACCCTATTTGTATACCTATTTTCTTCTCTTGAAATATGATGCTTGTTGGAAGGCCATAAGGATGGGGAGAGGGGGATTCAGAACTGTGTTGGAAAGCTGAGGGGAGGGTGGAAAGGCAATTAATCAGCTTTTTGCTTAGTAAAATAGGGGATTCCTAAATTAAAAAGGTAAAGGTGGTCCCCTGTGCAAGCACCAGTCATTTCCGACTCTGGGGTGACTTTGCATCACATTGTTTTCACGGCAGACTTTTTACGCAGTGGTTTGCCATTGCCTTCCCCAGTCATCTACACTTTCCCCCCAGCAAGCTGGGTACTCATTTTACCAACCTCGGAAGGAGGGAAGGCTGAGTCAACCTGCAGCTGCCTACCTTGAACTCAGCTTCCGCCAGGATCGAACTCAGGTCGTGAGCAACGTTCCCTCTAAGCTGCAGAGTCTTGTGAGCAAAAATTCTACTTCGTGAGTTACTAGCATTAAAGTTGTGAGCTACTGCATAAATTATTAGGCTCTGGGGTCATCCTTCCTGAGCTAAGACAAAAATGTGTGAGTTGGAGGCTAAATATCTGTGAGCTAGCTCATGCTAACTCGGCTTAGAATGAGCTCAGGTTGTGAGCAGAGCTTGGACTGCAGTACTGCAGCTTACCACTCTGCTCCACGGGGCTCTCCTAAATTATACAGCTGCAAACCACTCCCTTCAATCTACAATCTTTATCAGCTAAGTAGATGTGTGTAGTTATTTTATGGAGAGCCAGTTTGGTGTAGTGGTTAAGTGTGTGGACTCCTATCTGGGAGAACCGGGTTTGATTCCCCACTCCTCCACTTGCACCTGCTGAGATGGCCTTGGGTCAGCCATAGCTCTGGCAGAGGTTGTCCTTGAAAGGGCAGCTGCTGTGAGAGCCCTCTCAGCCCCACCCACCTCACAGGGTGTCTGTTGTGGGGGGGGGAGATAAAGGAGATTGTGAGCCACTCTGAGACTCTTCGGAGTGAAGGGTGGGATATAAATCCAATATCTTCATCTACCTCACAGGGTGTCTGTTGCGGGGGAGGAAGGTAAAGGAGATTGTGAGCCACTCTGAGACTCTTCAGAGTGGAGGGCGGGATATAAATCCAATATCTTCTTCATCTTTGTTCCAAAGTACCTAAAGGACTGCCTGAACCCATATGTACCCATGTTCCAAAATAAATATGTACCCATGCTCCAAAATAATTTAAAGGCAGGGGGTTTTTTCCGGGGAAATGTGGTTGAACGGAGTTCTGGAGCCTCTTCATGGAAACAAAATTCTCCAAAAAAAAATGTTTAAAAGTTCATTAGGGGCACCTGTGTGTTTCTCCTTCATTTCCCTCTTGAGAGTTCCAGCACTTCTTTTTCCATTAAATCCCTGATCAAGGGGATTCTGTTATGGGAACTCACACAATCCATCTTTGGTGGGACACATAACAGCGTTCTTTGCAGCAGCCTCTGAATTTTGGAATGCTTTTCCCCACAAGCTTTGTTTTAAAGTCCTGTTGGCAGGTCTTACAACCTCAATTAAGGCTGCAGCCCTGAAGGACAGAGTGTGGGGAGGCAGAGCATTACTGTCATTTCTTTACCCAGAAATGACATCACTCCTCCTGCACTCTCTAGGAATTCTCCAAATATCTATGGTGAAGACCATAGAGATTGTGGACATTCCTACAGCATTGTGGACAATGCAGCCAGAAGTGATGTCTCCACATCTGTGATATCATCCATCTACCAGTTTCTGAGACAGCTGGTGAGGGCGGGAGGTTGCCCAACATGTCAGATAACTTGGTAAGCGTAGCCTCAATTAATAACATATTTATTCCAGGTGGTCACCAAGCAAGAATTTTGTCCCTAGTTTATAGGTCTGTTTAATTGCTCTGTTCTTATTACAGAGAGCGTTTTCGCACTTACCTTAAGCCGGAGCGACGTCCCTCTTCACCGCGCAGCGTCTGCACGGTTTTCTCACTAATTGCTTCGCAGCACCTGAAAGAGTGGCAAAGTCCCGCGGCTTTTGCGTCGCAAATGTAAACCGCCAAAAAACAGTTTACATTTGCGACGCAAAAGCCGCGGGACTTTGCGGCTCTTCCAGGTGCTGCGTTGCAATTAGTGCAAAAACCGTGCAGACGCTGCTCGGTGAAGAGGGACGTCGCTCCGGCTAAAGGTAAGTGCGAAAACGCCCTGTGATTTTATTATTGTGATCAGCTTTGGGCATGTTTAACATGGAAAAGCCACATTAAAATGATGGTGTTAATAATAACGATAAAAGTGGCTGAGGCATTATCAGGGCTTTTTTTGTAGCAGGAGCTCCTTTGCATATTAGGCCGCACACCCCTGATATAGCCAATCCTCCAAGAGCTTACAGGGCTCTTAGTCCAGGGCCTACTGTCAGCTCCAGGAGGATTGGCTGCATCGGGGGGTGTTGCGGCCTAATATGCAAAGGAGTTCCTGCTACAAAAAAGCCTTGTGTAAATATACTTATGTATATTTATTCATTCGTGCTCCACCATTCTCCCCAAGAAGGACCCAAAGAGCCTTACATCGTGTTGTTCTCCTCCACTTTATCCTCACAACAGATCATTGTGAAAAATATATACTTTCACCCTCACAATGTGCTAGGAGGCCTTGAGATAACCCGTTAATGGAGAATCTTGTCTCAGCAAAGGAGATTGGCTACACGACCTTATTCCTTCCACTTTTACAGTTCTGTGGTTCTGTAGCTTCTTGAATGATGGATGTGATGAGTGGTATTGAGGGGAAAAAGGGCTACAGTATTAATGAGATAAACTTTGTATGCCTCACTAACTTGGCTTTATAACTTGCGCTTTCAATATCGGCGCAGAAGCAGCCGCTCTGTAGCTTCGGAAGAAACCAATTGTGCATCTTTATTCCTGCAGCCCCTTTCCAAAATGCTTCTGGGAGTTACAAGGGCACCAGCCTACTATTGAACGCTCCCAAGAGGAAAATCTTGTTTCGGCAACTGTTGCCCTAAGTTATTTTAGAAAGGCTGTTGATGCAAGGATAAAATGGAGATGGGGAAACTGTTGTAAGCCTAAAGTGTTTTAAGCTAACGAGGTCTGAACTCACTGGCTGCTTTCAGATGGCTAATTTGGGCTGCCACAGGAATGACCCAGGCCCAGACCAAAAAGGCATCGTCAAACACACACATCTGGATCCCATCCTGCCCCTGCCCTTATTTATTTATTTACTTATTTATTTCTGTGAATTTATATCCCGCCCTTTCCCATAATGGGCTCAGGGCGGATTCCAACATGTCAAACAACTAAAACCAACAATTACACTACAACAGTCAATAAACAAACAGTAAAACAGTCGAACAGTTAGAACATATTAAGAAGTTAAAACAGTTAAGCCAGTAGCTTGGATTTAACTTAAGGCAGCGTGGATAGTGTGGACGCTTAAATTCACAGCTTAGGTGTCCAAAAGATGTTAACTATATTGTCCCCGTTTTTCCTCCAGTCCAGATGGTAGTCAGCATTGGGAGGCCAGTTAGATGGTGTAGCACAGGGGTCCTCAACCTTTTTAAATAGGGGGCCAGTTCACTGTCCCTCAGACTGTTGGAGGGCCGGACTGCCGTTACTGTACAAGGCCGTGGGCCGTCAGTTCTCCGTCTTCTGCATCTCTCTCCCTTCCCCACACCACACACCCTGGCCTGGGAACTCACCTCACCTCGGTATCACCTCACACTCTGTCTCCGCCGCCTCAGCCCAGTGCCGGAAGTGTGCGTTGCTAACGCGAGTTTAGGTCGAACGTCACTTCCGGTCTGATTTTGCCATAACCCGGCGGGCCGCATAAACGTCCTCAGCGGGCCGCATCTGGCCCGCGGGCCGTAGGTTGAGGACCCCTGGTGTAGCAAGATAAGGACGCCGGCCCACCTCAGTCAAAGGCCTGGCGGAACAGCTCCATCTTACAGGCCTTACCTTGTTCCCTGTTGTCACTGTGCCACTCCAAAAAGCTACCACGTTGGAAGTGGTAGCAAAGCACTGAAGTGCTTCTGGGGCACTTTTCCTGGCCATCTGAATGGCCAGGGAGCGCCAGGAAAGGGCGTTCAGGAACTCAAGCAGTGTGACCGCTCCTCTGGGGCACATGCAACCTGTCCCTGTTCTGGTAGCGGGCCGGTGCGCCATCTGACCATCCTGGAGCGCTTTACTTTATTCCAGCTTGATTGATCGTCCAGCAGAGTTACACACAGGAAGCGTATAATAATACAAAATATGGAACCCAGTTGAGCTACAATGGGTATGCAGACCTATTGGGCAGTCCCCCTAAATAATAATATTTAAATTTTCAGTCCACTCAATCTCAGCTGGGGAGAGTTCAAAGAGCTCTGTCGCATCGCTGGAAAGCACAATGCTCGCATTCCCGTGGCAGTTGGAAAATAGTTTGGTGGTCTGCACCACAATTGCATTCGGGTCCTAATATTTTACCCCATTTAAGGAACAGGTCTGCAGTTACCAAATCCTAATTGTATTCTATTGGCCATCTTCCATACTTTATGTAGCAAGCCAAATCCTGCAGGCTTCTCATTGGTGTTTATCAAGTTATAGATACCGGGTGGAATTGGTTTCATCCACGTTCGCTATTCATTCCCTAGATCAAAACTGCAGGATTTGTGAAGCTCTTATTTCGGGTGTTGGGATCTTTGTCTGGATAGGCTCGCACCAGCCATGTCTTTGTGGACATGTTTTCAGTGATCTGGTTGGCCCTTGTGTGAGACAGGATATTTGACTAGACAGATTATTGGTCTGATCCAGCAGGGCTTTTCTTATGTTCTTAAGCCGCTTTGAGCCACTATCAGGGAGAAAATCAAGGTATAAACAAATGCATTTCAGACTGCAGGTGTGCCCCAATGTAGGAAGTAAGAGGGATATGCCCTTCAGGCCTGCGCAGAGGAATTTTTTAGGTGAAGCGCAGTGTGCGCGGTACTGGCTCCACCCTTTCACCTGGGGGTCATCTGCCATGGCCCAGTAAGCCGGGACGCCGGCAGCGAGTCCTCCAGGTGGTAGGTGTTACATTAACGAGCTCTATCTGCCCGGGTTTGATGTTAGAGTTTTCCTTCTCTTAGGCTGGCGAGGTTGGTGGGCCCAGCCTGCCCATCCGGTTATACCGCCGGACAATTCGGTCGCACCATGACGTAGCAAACTCTGTGAAAAACGGGGGGGACCAGCGAGAAGGTGTTGCTACGGATGCAGTAATGCAGGAGAGGCCATTGCAGTGACCATCTGCCAGGCATAGCCAGACAGTGACCACGCGGCGTTCACTACACGGGAGAGGAGAGGCTATGTATTGCGCATACACGTTCCCTGGGGGGGGGTAGGATACCCAGAGGGAGCCCACCCACCCCCGCACCCCCCCAGGAAGTAAGAGAGATAATATATGCAAAACAGGTCCTTTCAGATGAGTAAAGCACACTGTCTGTAGACTGCTGGGCTCATTCACAAGAACACAAGTTTATATCCCAGAGTTGATGGATCCAATATAAGGGACTTTATAACTTATAAATGCCACTACCTAGATGTATTATCTTATCCAGGTCATTCCTGGGTAAATCAAATGTGGCTGTAAAACAAAACTGACAGCTGAAACTGATGAGCAAAGTCACATACCTCAGGTAAAGAACATGGCCCAGTAAGCTGGCCCCAACTCAGCTTACTCCAAGTGTAAAGCAAATACTGTTTCCATGAACGATTCCCCCTGGTTGAAATTTATTTTAGAGACAATATTTTAGAGCCTGTGCACATTGTTAGACGCTGTAATAAACTTGGATTCAAGCATATGAAGGACACACCAAGGTAAAAGTAAATGTGAATAGGTTATTGCCAAACAAACACAGTAAGTTTGCCTAGCTTCCCAGAATGCTATCTAGGCCCTTCAGCCCAAAGCAGACTCAGAAGTGATGTCAGTGTATCACTGGGGGATGTCAGGGACATTTGCATTTTGTCAAAACTCCAAAGAATTTTGTGTGGGCAGTTCTTCCAGTATGCACAGTAAGTAACATCAGTGGATTACCAGCAGGGCCGGACCTCCCACTAGGTAATTTTGGTGATCGTCTATGGCACCGCCGGTCCAGGGGTGCAGAATTGGACCCCCAGACTGGTGGGGCTTTCTTCCTGTTTTTGCACCCCAGGTTGCAAAAGCAGGGAAAAGATCCCCCCCCCAAGCCGTTCAGAGTCTTCAAGAGGCACTGGCAGGCAGGGTAACCCCTTCTCTGGGGTCGGGCCACAGCGGCAGCCCAATCTCTCCATTTGTTCATTTATCTATTTATCTTATACGTTACATAGCAGCTATAGCACCAAAGAAGTTAATTTTATATATTATGGTTTTAATAATTTGTTAAATGTTTAATAATTTGTAACATGTTTGTTGATGTTTCATTCTAATACTATTTTATGATAGATTGTTGTGTTTTATAATGTTAATTTGCTGTTGGCCGCCTTGAACCTGTTCACAGGGAGGACGGGATACAAATAGAATGAATGAATGAATGAATGAATGAATGAATGAATGAATGAATGAATGAATGAATGAATGAATGAATGAATTCTATCCTATGGGCCCATAGGATAGTATTGTTTATCAGGGTTTTTTTGGGAGGGGCACAAGTAGTTAGCTTTGCTGAGGTTGCCAAACAGTCTAGCTCTGACTACCAGCAAGGACCTGCCCATTGTAAGCCCCACCTCATCCCCTGTCAGCTGTTGAGGGGTCCTGGAAACAATATGCACAAATCAGTAAAGGAAAGGACTCCTGGTTCTAACCAAAACACTTTCCCCTGGATTGTCAATGTTATGCCGTATTACGAGATGTATGAGCATTGTGCTTGTTGCTCTGCGCTCCTATAGAAATGTTAACCTTTGTCTATTTGCTTTTTAAATTAGAACTCTTAAGTGAGATAAATCTGTGTTCTTTGTGGAAGTTATTAGCCCAAATGACATGACATTAAGCCTTGTGGAGGTTATTAGCTTAAGTGGCAAGGGAGAAAATAAGCCTTTGCAGCTAGGTCTACTTGAGGAGAAAGAAGAACTGTACCTGTCTGAAATTATTTATGCTTGTTGCCTTTATTGAAACTGTTACACTTCTAAGTAAAACTCTGTGTTTAATAGGAAACTGTTTTAGAGTAAAGGATTCTCTTTTACCCCAAGGCCACAACCATGAACTGGCCCTTCCGTTATTCTACCAGATGTAACACAGCCACCCTGTTCTTTGGGCCCAACTAAGAATTCTATGGCAGGAGTTTTTTGTAGTGGTGAAAATAAGTAGGAAACACTAAGAGAAACAAGGAGGTGGTGTAATGTGCATCATCTCAGAACTCTACACAGAGGTCCCTCTACAGGTGTTACCTAGAAGGGGTCTCAGAAAAAGAGCAAAAATCTTATACAACTTTTCTCAGATGGATTCGTTTGCGTAAGAATTCATCACCATTCTCTCTGTTTTTATGTTGTTCTCATTCTTCCAGCTGGTTAGAGCCCTCTTATATCACTGGAGGAAACATTTTTATGGCTTGTTTTCGTAACAGTGATCCTTGTCACTCTTTCTTATGGTCTTCTAATTTTGTGTGTGTGTGTGAGGTCTCTAGAGAGACAGCATCCACATTTTCTGGAAAAAAAAAACCATTAATGAAATTATTTGAACGTTAGTGAGTAGCTCTCCCAAAGGTACCTGACTACTGGGTACCTGGGACTTCAAATGTGTTAGATTACTGTCCCTAATAACTTGGTACATACAGGAGTACATAGTAAGATGGTAATGATCAGGGCTTTTATTTCTGGGGAAATGCAGCAAAACAGAGCTCATTTCTCTTTCATTTCCCTCTTGAGAGTTCTGGCACCTCTTTTTCCAGGGAAGAAAAGAAAAAAAAGCCCTGGGTGATAATTGCATCCAGGGGTGGGATTCTAGCAGGAGCTCCTTTGCATATTAGGCCACACACACCCATGTAGCCAATCCTCCAAGAGCTTACAAAAAAGAGCCTTGTAAGCTCTTGGAGGATTGGCTACATAAGGGGGTGTGGCCTAATATGCAAAGGAGCTCCTGCTAGAATTCCTCCCCCAATTGCATCCTTTCATCACATTCCAGCATGATAAATGAGGTGAACCCAGTGTCGGGCTGTACAAATGCAGAGAAACATGGACTTAATTCTTTATGCCTCACAATAAGTTCTAAGTAAGCAGGATCCAGTCAGGAAGTGTGCTGGTGCAGAGGCAAAACTGCTCCCCCACCCAGGGGTTGCCAGGGCCATCTGGCCTAGTGATCTCTCTGAAAACACACTTTGTCTCCCATATAAATGAGTTGTTACAATGACAAACCACTCTGTAAAAAGTCTGCCATAAAAACGTCATGATGCAACATCACCCCAGAGTCGGAAAATGACTGGTGCTTGCACAGGGGTCTGCCTTTACCTTTTTACGATATACTTCTGTGAGGAAATTTATTTATTTAAATGCACCCTGCTTTTCCCATGTGGCTCAAGATGACATGAAGTCTCAGACAGCCAAGATCAGTCCCCCCTGGAGTGAATGGCAGCCATGGAAGGTAGGCTGCATGGCGTTATACCCCATTGATGTCCCTCACCTCCCTAGCCCCACCCTCCACAGGTTCCACCCCCAAAATCTCCAGGTATTGCCCAACCCACACCCTAGGCCCATGTCACTTACTGAGTGACCCCATTCTATGCAGGGTGAGTCACTGTAAAGAAGGAAGGGGTGTGTATGAGTAGGTAAAAGTAAAAAAGGTAGTCCCCTGTGCAAGCATCAGTCGTTTCCAACTCTGGGGTGACATCGCATCACAACATTTTCACGGCAGACTTTTTTACAGGGTGGTTTGCCATTGCCTTCCCTAGTCAGCTACACTTTCCGTTCCAGCAAGCTGGGTACTCATTTTACCAACCTCGGAAGGATGGAAGGTTGAGTCAGCCTTGAGCCGGCTACCTGAACCCAGCTTCTGCTAGGATCGAACTCAGGTTGTGAGCAGAGTTTGGACTGCAGTACTGCAGCTTACCACTCTGCGTCACGGGGCTCCATGTGTGGGTAGGTACCAAGCAGAAAAGTAAAGATTGAACCAGAAACTGCTATCGAACCCTGAGTTAGAGAACATGGTATTAATCAGGGCTTTTTTTGTTTGGGGCTTTTTAAGGCCAGCAGGAACTCATTTGCATATTAAGCCACACCCCTGACATCACCATTGTTTTGCATTGGGCTTTATTGTAGAAAAAGCCCATCATGAACTCATTTGCACATTAGGCCACACCCCCTGACACCAAGCCTCCCGGAACTGTGTTCCTGTATGTTCCTGCTCAAAAAAAGCCCTGTTACTAATTATCAACTTAATTAATGAGAAGGATCCTCACATCTATCATTAGACTAAGACGTATGTTAAAAGCAGTAATCTCTAGAGATTGCCAATGGTTGGTCCTTTCTTCTAATCCCCCTTCCTTCTTTCCATAAACCTCCTTTCTGATTCTTGAGATACTTTTAAAAGTATCTTTCCTTAGTGTTTCCTACTTATTTTATATAATTTTTTTTGCTTTGAGTGGGTTGCTTTTCCGGCAGCAAGGGGCGAAAGCAGGAGTACACAGAAGTTCTTTTATTTATATCACTAATATTCTGTGGTTCCGTGCCATAACTCCCATAACCTTCCTCTGTTCCCTTTATTGAGCATATATACTCATTTGACTTCTTCTGTCCTCACTCCCCCAGATCTCAGGCAGTGATGGCAATTCACTGTATTGTCAGTTCATCTCAACAGGGCAGAAGCAATTTCTGAAATGACAGGCAGCTGAAATGTTAGCAATTATTGGGAGGGAATTCTTCCAAAACAAAGAAAACACCTGAACGTTGATGCTGTTCTGGTGCTGGTAAGAAAAAGGAAAAAAAGCCAGATATATTGTCCAGAAAGAGACAGGAGATATAGCGATACGAATTGCAGGATGCATGAAGTTCAGTTCATCAAATTAGATAGATGCTTTCTCACCTTCAGCCTGCCTCTTTGGAGCCTCCTAGACAACCTAAGGGTGTTCATTAAACCAAGGATGTGTTTGGATGCAAGCTACTTGTTCCACCATCTTTCTGTATTGTGAGAGGTCTAAAGTCCCTGAGAAGCGTAATCAGCATTGGCAGTATTCTGAAAATAAAAACCTTGTACAGTCCAAAATTCTTTTTTTATATATAAGTTTTTTAGATTTTTCTGCAAACCAAGGGGGTCCCCCAAGTTTGTAAAACTATCTGCTTATAGCCAGAGTGGCTCAGGCTTTTGGATTTAGATGTCTGCAGATTTGGCCACACTTAGAAAATAAGGTGCAGGTGGCTGTATTCAGATGCTATATCAAACCAACATGAAGCCTGAATCTGCATAATTTTTAAAAATGTGTCCATCTTGAACCTCCCTCCTTCAGGCGCGTGTTAATTGAAATTCAAAACCTGGTTTAATTAAGGTTTAGAATTCTGTGTTGGGGAGGGGGGGAAACCCAACTGAGTTGGGAGGAAAATGTAACCCTAGTGAAGCCTTCTATGTATGTCTGTCACAAGTGAATAAAAGGAGAGGAATGAGAAGGAAAAATGGCCCTAGAACAAGCCCAGCTGAGCAGCCAGTCGACTCAGTGGCACTGGCTCACCCTTATCCCACAAAATGGCAGCGGTGCTACAAGAGACAATTGGTGAGCTGACACCAATGACCAGAGAAGGGTCTGAGCCAAATGGCCCCTCAGACACTAGCAGAGTTTCTGTGGCTTTGCCACCAGCACCCCTATAGGACAGTGGCCCCCTGGGAAACTTCCCTATATGAATGGCCAGTCTATGCTAGTAACCAGAATTAGTTTCAAACCAGCCTGCCTGCCTGCCTTCCCTCCCTCCCTCCTTCCTGCCCTCCCTCCCTCCCTCCTTCCTTCCCTCCTTCCTCACTCTCTCCTTCCTTCCTTCCCTCCATCCCTCCTTCCTTCCCTCATCCCTCCTTCCTTCCCTCCTTCCTCCCTCTCTCCTTCCTTCCTTCCCTCCATCCCTCCTTTCTTCCCTCCCTCCTTCCTTCCCTCATCCCTCCTTCCTTCCCTCCCTCCTTCCTTCCCTCCATCCCTCCTTCCTTCCCTCCCTCCTTCCTTCCTTCCCTTCACCCCTCCTTCTTTCCCTCCTTCCTTCCTTCCCTCCCTCCCTCCCTCTCTCCTTCCTTCCTTCCCTCCCTCCTTCCTTCCCTTCCTCCCTCTCTCCCTCCCTGCTTCCTTCCTTCCCTCCCTCCCTTGCTCCCTCTCTCCTTCCTTCCTTCCTTCCTTCCTTCCTTCCTTCCTTCCTTCCTTCCTTCCTTCCTTCCTTCCTTCCTTCCTTCCTTCCTTCCTTCCTTCCTTCCTTCCCTCCTTCCTTCCTTCCTTCCTTCCTTCCTTCCTTCCTTCCTTCCTTCCTTCCTTCCTCCCTCCCTCCCTCCCTTCCTTCCTTCCTTCCTTCCTTGGTTCAAGGCAGTTTTTAATAATAGCTTTAATAATAATAATTTTAATAACTTCCCCATAATAATAGATTTAATAACATCCACAGCTAAAACCAAAGATAAATTAGAAAACCCCAAATTCCCCCCCCCCTTAAAAATGCCTGCTCTTAGATCTGCTCAAAAGCCCTGACAAACAGGAGGCCCTCCGCTTCCCTCAGCCAGAACTACGAGGCCGGGCTCTGGCCCTGAGTGGTGAGGTAGCCATCTGATGGCTATCTGATGACCACAGCTGGGGAGACACGTGGGAGGAGACGGTCCTTCAGATATGTGGGTCCCAGGTTGTGGAACACTTTAAAGGTCATAATCAGCATCTTAAACGCAGAAATGGACTGGCAGCCAATGTAGCTGTTTCAAAAGGGGCAACTTTGATTCCTGGTGGTTGGCCCTCGGTTGCGGTTGGGCTGTCACATTCTGGGCCAGTTGTCGTTTCTGGGTTGTGTTCAAGGGGAGCCCCATTTAGAGCATGTTCCACCTGAGGAGAGAAGAGGAAGGGAGGGTGGAAGCCTATTGTCTTTCTTACTGTAAGCTTGACACAACATCTGCACGCAGCCATAAAGTTTCTATAAAGTCCCAGACTCAGTATGCTAATAAATCACATTTATTGAAATTGGGCTGTTCAGATGCTATTCACATTTCAAGCATTGCCAAGCTCTTTGCTATCAGCCAAAGAAAATACAGACGTTGTGGCTTTTATTGATCCATATAAACAAACAATATTAACATTCCTACCACAAACCATGCAAGGAAACGTGCTCTAGTTTACAGACAGTGATTTTGCATGTAATAGCTGCATGCCCTCTAACACAGGGGTCCTCAAACTTTTTAAATAGGGGGCCAGTTCACTGTCCCTCAGGCTGTTGGAGGGCCAGACAGTTGTGGTGGCTGCCGTTACTGTACAAGGCCGCGGGCCGTCAGTTCTCCATCTTCTGCATCTCTCTCCCTTCCCCGCACCACACACCCCGGCCTGGGAACTCACCTCACCTCGGTATCGCCTCACACTCTGTCTCTGCCATCTCAGCCCAGTGCCAGAAGTGTGCGTCGCTAATGCGAGTTTAGGTCGAACGTCACTTCCGGTCTGATTTTGCCATAACCCGGCAGGCCACATAAACGTCCTCAGCAGGCCACATCTGGCCCGCGGGCCGTAGTTTGAGGACCCCTGCTCTAACATTTCACATATGAGATAGGGAGACAAACTTGCGTGTTCTTTTAGTATCTCTGCTCCCATACTGACGACCATTGTTTGAGCACCTGTCCCCTTTTGTGTTCTGCACGCTGCATACATTTTCTCTCCCATACTCTGCATTGGATTGGCATGTGAAAGCAGGGACTGCTTGTTAACTGATTGTAAGTGTTTTCTTAGTTTTAGCAGTATGTTTACCACAACAATGGATTAGGTTATGTCTAATGTGCAAGCCCCCATCATCTGCTCCAAGAAACAACTTCGAGACCCGGGATACAGGAAAGAAAACTAAAGAATTCCATGAACCTAATATATTTTAAAAGGCATTCCAAAGCCCAGTCCAAAAAGTCAAAGAAGGGTAATAGTTTATCATATCCAGGTGGAAGGAGACCTCTCACTTGTAAATAGGGATATTTGGACTGTGTGCAAAAAAAAGGTTCAACATTGTTGCACAGACTGGCCGTTTTCCCACTGACCTTACTCCGGAGCGACGTCCCTCTTCACCGCGCAGCGTCTGCGCGGATTTCCCATCAACTGCTGCGCACAACCAGGAAGTGCCGCGGCTTTTGCGTTGCAGATGTAAACCGCTAAAAACCAGTTTACATCTGCGACGCAAAAGCCGCGGCTCTTCCTGGTTGTGCGCAGCAGTTGGTGGGAAATCCGCGCAGACGCTATGCGGCGAAGAGGGACGTCGCTCCGGAGTAAGGTCAGTGGGAAATCGGCCAATATCTGTGCCAAAAGTTGAGTCCCTCCAGCCCAATTTAAGAGACTCAACAGCCAGAGTTCCAAGTGAGTTGATCTGGAGATTCCTTTATTACCACTGGTGGCTGGAGGAAAAAGCCATACTCTTCCTGTACCCATCCTTCCTGCGTTTTTCCTTCAACCCATCTTTACAAAGCCCCAACATTTATACAATTTTGATAACAAAGCAGATCTAGTTGATTGGTTACAAATCCTCGCTTTTAGCCTTTTGTGGTATCTCATTGGCTTAAAGAAACCCATCTCTAGCCGGGTAAGGTAATTCCTTGGAGATGTCTTTGTTCTGTACTCCCAATCTCCTGCCTTCCTGGCATCTAGCATCTCCGTGGTTAAGTGTTCCTCTAAAAATGTGAAGATGGCCAAAGGATGTTGCACAGGGTCTTTGTTTTAGATTTTGGGCTTGGTTCCAGAAAAGGTGTCAGTAAGCAAAATCTCTACTGCATGGCCATGATGTCTCCTTCTGGCTAGGGGGTCTTTCCTGAGGTAGGGAGAAAAGCTTTCCTTATCAAAGGATGTTTACAGAACATACTCTGATAACATTCTTGCCAGCGAAATGTGCTGTGTGATATGCAATGACCCTTCTCCTTTGTTAAGAACATGAGAAGTCATGTTGGATCAGGCCCATCCAGTCCATCACTCTGTGTCACATAAGAACATAAGAGAAGCCATGTTGGATCAGGCTAATGGCCCATCCAGTCCATCACTCTGTATCACACAGTGGCCAAAATATATACACTGTGGCTAATAGCCACTGATGGACCTTTGCTCCATATTTTTATCCAATCCCCTCTAGAAGCTGGCTATGCTTGTAGCCGTCACCACCTCCTGTGGCAGTGAATTCCACATGTTAATCACCCTTTGGGTGATGAAGAAGTACTTTCTTTTATCCGTTTTAACCTGACTGCTCAGCAATTTCATTGAATGCCCATGAGTTCTTGTATTGTGAGAAAGGGAGAAAAGGACTTCTTTCTCCATCCCATGCATAACCTTGTAAACCTCTATCATGTCACCCTGCAGTCGACGTTTCTCCAAGCTAAAGAGTCCCAAGGGTTTTAACCTTTCAGACTAGGGGGGTCTTTCCTGAGGTAGGGAGAAAAGCTTTCCTTATCAAAGGATGTTTACAGAACATACTCTGATAACATATTCTTGCCAGAATATTGTTCTCAAAAGGCTCCATGCTAAGACCTCTATGGGCCTGTGTTCCATTAGAGAAGTGCAACTCCATATTAAGGCAAGTTCTATGACTATAGCTAGTGCAAATAGGTTCTATGATTAGGATTAGTGCAGATCTGGCACTCTGTACATGTTCTAGCACAAATCTGAATTTGCAATCTGAATTTGCATTCTACAACATTGGATTGCACACATCTGCATCAAATATGGTTGCCAGCTCTGGGTTGGGAAATATTCAGAAATTTGGAGGGAGGAGCCTGAGGAGAGCAGGGTTTGGAGAAGGGAGAGACCTCACTTAGCAGGGCATAATACCATATAGTCTATCCTCCAAAGCTGCCAGTTTCTCCAAATGAACTGATCTGGGTCTTCTGAGGATAAACTGTAATAGAGGGAGATCTCCAGATGCCACCTGGACGTTGGAAATCTAGCATCAAAATACACATCTCACCAGTTCAGTGTGACTTGGATGGAAATTAGCATGTTCAGGCGCCAGTGTGCATCTTCATCCATGTTTGAGCCATTGACATGTTTCTCTGCTGTTTTTGCACCTGGGCACACTTCACATTTCAGAGAGCACTCCTAATCAGGCCTGTTCTGAATCCTGCTCAGGGGTGGCTGACAATGTGGCAAATTAACTTCCGTGTTGGTAAATGTAAGGGGATGCAATGCAAGTCTAGGCTTCGTGGGGTTTGAACATGCTGAGACCGAGAGGGGAAAAGATCTTGGGGTCATAGTGGACAGCTCAATGAAAGTGTCAACCCAGTGTGCTGCAGTGGGTCAAAAAAAGGCAAAATTTGTGTTAGGGATTATTAGGAAAGGGATTGAGAATAAACAGCCAATAGTGTAATGCTTCTGTGTAGGGCTATGGTGAAATCTCATTTGGAATACCGTGTACAGTTCTAGTCATCGTATCTCAAAAAGGACATTGTAGAGCTAGAAAAGGTACCAAGAAGGGTAACCAAGATGATGGATCACCGATAGCTGGCTTTAGACTGTCTGGCACCTAGGCCAGGCTAACTTCTGGTGCCCCCCCCCACACCGCACTGATAACTTCACTGAGTCACATGGGGGGGGCACCCAGCTAGGCTTCCCCAGAAGATTGGAGCCCTGGGCAATCTCTCCGTTCTCCCTAGGAGGCGGAGGACATCTTGGGTGCTTTCCCACCGTCCAATCAGGGAGGCAGGAATCAAAACTTCCTCTTCCTGTGGCTGTGGGGAACCACCCATCTTCATCTCCAGTTCCTTTCCTGCCTCGATAGGGAGAGCATGTGTTTAGGATAGGATCTATCCCTTTAAGTCCTTTAAGTGCTTTTCTTCAAAAAAAAAAAAACTTTCTTCCTCTTTCTCTCTTGCCTTCTTTACCCTAGCTGCTCTCATTCTCACCCCTTTTCAGCCCCCCTGCGGCTTTAACCTCGTTCTCCCTCCGTGGATCCTCGTTTCCTCTTCACCCCCCCCCCCTTTTCCAAGGAGGAGCGGCGCGCCGGCGGCTCGAGCGGGACTTACAAGCCGCGGTGCGAAGTGCAGCGGGATGGCACGCAGGGCGAAGGACGCCTGCCCGATCGAAGACTCGGCTGCCTGCGCATCGCGCGGGGCCGAGGGGCCGCTTCCGGAGCCGGCATGACCATGGGGCTTGCCTCGGCTGCCGGCAACGTGCCCTGTAGGGGCAGATCAACGAAGAGATCGGGCGAGGAGCGGAGCTCCGAACGGAAGCGGCGCTGGTCATCTTCGGCAGCGGAGGAGACTTCCTCCTCAGAGCGCCGTCCCGGCCACGGGGGCCATTTTGAAAGGTGCAAACGGGCGCGAAGGGACGGAGACCAGCAACCCAGCAGCCTCCAGGAACGGGGACCCTCGCATGCCAATCTCCAGGCGGGAGACTTCGATTCTTTCGAAGTACAGCCGCAGAAGGAGGCCGCACAGACCCTTCAGCCCCAGACGGGCTTGGGTAACGTACCCATGATGGGACCTTCTTTATTTGTTGAATTCCTAGAGTCGATTAGGCAGACTGTAGGGGCTGCAGTTGAAGCGGCCGCCCTCAAGAGACCAAGGCCATCTAGCCCACCCCCTCCCCCCAGGTCTCCCTCACCCAAAAGGCCTAGGGAGCAAGGCCCATACTCTAGGACCACAAGGGGCTCCCTAGCCAGTGACTTCCTGGAGAGTGAGAGATCCCAGTATGGGGATCGGTCGGAAGAGTCAGAGGAGGGGGAAAGGGAGGAGGGCGAATTCCTCTCTGATGAGGAGATAGAGGGCACGTCCATACCAGAGCCCTCCTCACGCTTCTTCAGGGCAGAAGAGTTCCAATCCCTCTTGCCCAAGGTACTGGCCGCACTGGACCTCCAAGGGGCTCCCGAGGACCAGGAGGCTTCCAGCCCCCTGACTAACCCCAAGAACAAACCCAAGGGGAACTCAGAGTTCTTCCCTAGACACCGATCCTCTGACAGGGTCTTCCCCTTCCCAGAGTTCTT
Organism: Heteronotia binoei; assembly: GCF_032191835.1. NCBI lineage: Eukaryota > Metazoa > Chordata > Lepidosauria > Squamata > Gekkonidae > Heteronotia > Heteronotia binoei. The sequence goes on along the minus strand of NC_083229.1, from coordinate 120,964,880 downwards.
TGAACGCCAGCTAAGAGCTGAATGGGAAAAACCAAGCACCAGCAGGCAGGTCCCCAACGCTATTAAGAGGCTGTATGAGCTGCCTGCCTTTGCTAATGACATGCTGCAGGTGCCCTTAGTAGATGCTCCTGTGGCAGCCCTGCAGTCCCATGGTCTGCTAGCAGAAGACGGCCAAGGCTCAATTAGGGACAACTGGGACAGGAAGATTGACCTGGCCCTGAAGAGGAGCCATGAGGCTACGGCTCTGGCCATCAGGGCCGCTGCCGCCAACTCCATAGTCTCTAGGGCGGCGATAGTGTGGATCAGACGCCTATCACAGCTCTTGCCGGATATAGATAGAAGGACCCTGGAGGGCACCAGCAGACTCATGCGGGCGGCTGAGTTCTCAGCAGATGCCTCCTTAGATGCCCTTACCTTCTCTGCCAGGGCGATGGCAGCCAACACGGTAGCTAGAAGGGGTCTTTGGCTTAGAGCCTGGCCAGCTGACAACCATTCCAAGTCGATCGTCTCAGGCTATCCCTTTAAGGGTGAGAAGTTATTCGGTGACACACTGGAAAAGATCCTCGTGGAGACACGAGATAAGAAGAAGGCCATGCCCAAGTTTCTGAGACGCACCGACAGGAGAGGGTTTGGCACCAATTCCTTTCGGACCTCCCCCAACTTCTCCAGACCAAAGCAGGAGTACAAGAGAGTACCCTGGGGCCAATCCAAGCAGAGTTTCCATAAAAACTCCTCCAACTCCCGATTTCAGAGGAACCAGCCCGATAGAGCGGGCAAGTTCCAGAAGGGTCCCAAGCCCAACCAGGCATGACTGGGAGCACATCCCAGTAGGGGGTCGCCTGCTTCACTTTCAGCAAGCCTGGGTGGAATCGCAGGCGGACTCTTGGACTCTAGAGATTGTCACCCAGGGTTACCCGATAGAGTTCAGGCGTACACCCCCAGATCGTTTCATTACCTCCCCCCTCCGCTCGAACCCAGAGCGGAGGGACATCACCCTCAAGGCAATAACACCACCTTCTGGATATAGCGGCAATAGAACAAGTCCCTCCGAAGCAGAAATATCAAGGTGTCTATTCCATCTTCTTCACAGTTCCCAAGAGGAACGGGGATTGGAGGGCAATTTTGGACCTAAAATTCCTGAACAGGAACATCAAACTACGACACTTCAGAATGGAGTCCATCAAGTCTATAACAGAGGCCCTGAACCACAGGGATTACATGTCATCACTGGATCTGACAGAGGCCTACCTGCATATCCCGATTCTACCCTCACACCGCAAGTTCCTGCGTTTCTGCGTAAATGGCTCTCACTACCAGTTCAGAGCTCTACCCTTCGGGCTTGCAACGGCTCCACGGGTGTTCACCAAGGTGTTGGCGAACCTGATTGCACACCTCAGACAGAGGGGCATACACGTGCATCCGTACCTCGACGACCTGTTGCTGAGGTCATCGTCAAGGGAGAAAGCAGAACAGGACTTACGGAGCACAGTCAGCTGCCTCCAAAGACACGGCTTCCTGATCAATACAGCCAAGAGTCACCTTCGACCGACTCAGAGACTAGAGCACCTGGGCATGATAGTGGACACAAACCTCAAAGCCATCTTTCTCCCAGAGGACAAGATCTTAAAGACAATGACGTTGGCACAACAGGTGATCCAGGCGTCATCATCATCACTACTGACTCTAGCAAGACTCATGGGCCTCCTCATCTCAAACCTCGAGGCACTACAGTGGGGTCGGCACCACACCAGACAACTCCAGATGTTCCTTCGCCCCCACCAACTACACATCATGGAGAGACGCTCCATATCCCTTTCACTGCCCCCGGCGGTGAAGGAGAGCCTCAGGTGGTGGACCAAGGCCAGCAACTTACGCCAGGGGAGAGTCTTCCTCATAGAAGGGGAGCTGCAGCTGTTCTCGGACGCCAGCCTCTCCGGTTGGGGGGCAACCCTCAACGAGATCCCAACGCAGGGCCAGTGGTCGACCAGGGAATCGAACCTCCCAATCAACCTACTAGAGCTTCGGGCAGTTCGCCTAGCCCTCCTGCACTTCCAGGACCAGGTCTCAGGCCAACACGTCCTAGTGCGAACGGACAACATAGCAGCAAAGGCCTACTTAAACAATCAAGGGGGGTCCAGGTCCAGCTCCCTCTACAGGGAGGCCGGAAAACTGTTCGGCTGGGCAGAACTTCACCTGAAGTCAATAAGAGCAGAACATATCAAGGGGGCGCACAACGTGCAGGCGGATTGGCTCAGTCGAGAGAGCATCCAGGCAGGGGAGTGGTCCCTCAACAGGACTATATTCTTGCAGATAGTGGATCACTTCGGCCCGCCAACCCTGGACCTCTTCGCATCTCCACAGAATCACCAGCTGCCCCGGTTCTTCACAAGGTACTTTCACAGTCAGGCGGAGGCCACAGACGCCCTAACATCCCCGTGGCCTCAAGGTCTCCTGTATGCCTTCCCGCCAATCCCGGTCATCCCAAAAGTTCTCAGGAGGATCAGGTCGCTGGGGGCAGAAGTCATCTTAGTTGCGCCCTGGTGGCCTCGGCGTCCCTGGTTCTCTTCAATCCAGCAGATGTCAGCGGAGAAACCCCTCCACCTACCAACCGGGCCGGACATGCTGCTACAGGGACCAGTGTGGCACCCCCGCCCAGAATGGCTGAGATTGACCGCGTGGAGGTTGAGAGGAGATCGCTACTAGACCTAGGGTACACCAGCGAAGTGACGAATACCATCTTAGCATCCAGGAAGGAATCCACGATGCGGATCTACAACATGTCTTGGAAAGCCTTCCACAGGTGGTGCCGGAGAAAGAGTGTGGATCCACTGCACCCTACTGTTCCCAGGGTGCTACAATTCCTTCAGGATGGACTACAGTCCGGCCTGAAGCCAGCCACCCTCAAACGCCAGATCGCGGCACTGTCGTCAGTACTTCAGCAGGTGGATGGTGTATCCCTGTCGTCTCACCCTCACATCCGACGGTTCCTTAGAGGGGCTTCCTTAAGCTCCCCACCGCAGACCCATCGGTTCCCGACCTGGAGGCTGAACCCGGTGCTGACCGCCCTAACAGGTCCACCCTTCGAACCGCTCATGCAAGTGCCCTTAAAGATGCTTCGCATGAAGACGATTTTCCTGGTGGCAATAACATCGGCCAGAAGGGTCTCCGAGTTAGGAGCTCTATCCGCTAGGAAGGAGCTATGCGTTTTCCACAAGGACAAAGTCGTACTCTACCCGGATCCTACCTTCCAACCAAAGGTGTCCTCCAGATTCCACCAAAATCAAGAGATCAACCTACCATCCTTTTGTCCGGATCCCAGGCACCCCAAGGAACGAACCTGGCACACCCTGGACGTGCGCAGGGCGATCAAAATCTACCTGATTAGAACAGAACCACTGCGCAAGGCAGATGCCATGTTCATCAATATCTCTGCACCCAGAATGGGGCAAAAGATGTCTAAGTCGGCCATTAGTTATGCCATCAAGCAGTGCATTGCAGAGGCGTACAAGGCCTTGCACCTCGAGGTACCACCTGGGATCACGGCACACTCGACCAGAAGCGCAGCCGCTAACGCAGCCTTCAGCAAGAACGCCTCAGTCGAGGAAGTGTGCAAGGCAGCTACATGGTCGTCAATCTCCACTTTCGTGCGACACTACAAGCTGAACTCTTATGCATCGGCGGATGCAGCCTTCGGTAGACGAATCTTACAGCATGTGCTACCCGAGTAGGGCGATCCCTCCCTAAGTAACCTACTGCTCTAGGAGCACCCAAGATGTCCTCCGCCTCCTAGGGAGAACGACCCTTGGCACTTACCGTGAGGGGTCCTTCTCCTAGGAGGAAAGGAGGACATCTTGCCCTCCCATCTATCGCCCTACCTTGGGCAGCTTGTCTCTTCATGGCATCTACCAACACCTCTACCAATATCTGATGGCCTTCGGGCCTGTACTTAGTTTCTTATCTATAAAGTTAATTTCTCGTCGGTCGTCCAACTCCTTTATGGATACCGGCAGACTAATAGCTGTTCCTTTCTTGTTAAAAGTTTTTTGTTTTATAGATATAGTTATTGTTTATACTGCTGCTCGGAGTCACCCGAACTGAAGATGGGTGGTTCCCCACAGCCACAGGAAGAGGAAGTTTTGATTCCTGCCTCCCTGATTGGACGGTGGGAAAGCACCCAAGATGTCCTCCTTTCCTCCTAGGAGAAGGACCCCTCACGGTAAGTGCCAAGGGTCGATCACCTTCCCTATGAGGAAAGGCTGAAGCGTTTGGATTTTTTTCAGTTTAAGAGACAACTAAGGGGAGACATGATAGAGGTTTATAAAATTATGCATGGGATGGAGAGAGCTGACAAAAATAACTTTTTCCCCTCTCCATATTACTAGAACTTCAGGGCACCCAACAAAACTGATGGGCAACAGGTTCACGATGGACAAAAGGAAATACTACTTCATACAAAGAGTGGTAAAAATGTGGAATCTGCTGCCAGAGGATGTAGTGACGGCTGCAGGAATAAATAGCTTTAAAGGACATGCAGGAAGGAGGAGGAGAGGTCACGGAGGAGAGGTCTGTCAACGACTACTAGCCATGGGTTGCCTAGGTAGCACTTTGGTTCCCAAACTGTTGCTAACTGAGTTACATTGGAATGTTACCTATTGCTCTCTTGTTAAAAACAAAATAAATCCTCAAAGCTCTGTCTGATGAGCTGAAGAACTATATGTAGCAAGAAACAGTTTGGACAACAAGGGTACATGACAATGGTGTAAAAATAAACAGCAGGTCAAGATAGTCTTCGGCCATACATCGTGATAGTCCTTAACTTTCCATTACCCCTCACCCTTTTTGCTGGCAGAAGACAATTATAGGGGGCGCATTTAAAGAATGCATAATCAACAGATTTTGTTTGAGTCAAGCCAAATGCATGTTAGTTATTGTTCTTATGTATTTATACCCAGCTTTTGTCTCCAGGGGCAACCCAAAGCATTTTCCGGCACTGTTTTTCCCTTCTCCATGATAACCTCACAATGACTAGTCTGTGGGCAAGTTAGGCTGAGAGAGAATGACTGGGTCAACCCTGTCAAGCTTCCATAGCAGAGCGAGGAGTCAGACCTGAGTCTCCCAAGCCCCCTCATCCGGCACTGTATCCACTCCACTATGCCGGCTCATTGGAATTCTGTGCAGATATGCCCAGGGCTTTTTTTAAGCAGGAATGCACAGAAATGTGGTTCTGGCTGGCTTGACACCAGGGGGTGTGGCCTAATATGCATATGAGTTCCTGCTGGGTTTTCCTACAACAAAGCCATGTGAAACAATGGTGGCGCTGGGGTGTGTGGCCTAATATGCAAATGAATTCCTGCTGGGCTTTTTCTAAAAAAAAAAAAAAAAAAAGCCCTGGATATGCCATTACTGACTTCTTGGATGTAAAAATCTAGCTTCATGTAGAAGACCAGGAAAGCAGAGAGAAGGCTCCACTACACCTTTCTTCAAAAAATTCCAATGATCTCCCCTGTATTGGAGAGCTTTTTAGAATCGTCCACCTGCTTAGAGTTCGACTGCTTCCTCTGGGCCAGTGCACATGTTTGCAGATTTGTTTTTCCTCTTCCAGGACATCATCTGGCAAGCCAGTTTGGTGTAGTGGTGAAGTGTGCGGACTCTTAACTGGGAGAGCCGGGTTTGATTCCCCACTCCTCCACTTGCAGTTGCTGGAATGGCCGTGGGTCAGCCATAGCCCTGGCAGAGGTTGTCCGTGAAAGGGCAGCTGCTGTGAGAGCCCTCTCAGCCCCACCCACATCACAGGGTGTCTGTTGTGGGGGAGGAAGGGAAAGGAGATTGTGAGCCACTCTGAGACTCTTCGGAGTGGAGGGTGGGATATAAATCCAATATCATCTTCTTCCACTCAGACTGCCCATTTTTATGCCACCTGGGATAATCCAATGCAGGTCTAACTGCACAAGATGCGTTTGGAAGGAGGGAGGAAGCCCTGGTGTGCTGGTGCCATTTCTGAATCAGGCGATATGTGAAAGTGACTGTTTCCCACTTGTCTGAGACGTATTCCGCGACATCTCCCTCTGTTTTCCTCTCTGGGACCCCCCTCCCTCCCTTCCGGCTCCTTCCGTCTCCAAAGATGAGTAACACATACATCTACATGATTGTCAGCCTCCAGCATCCAGCCTTCCACTGGGTCACCTTTGTCAATAACCACAGGATGAGAGTTCGCTTTCGAGTGCATCCATCAGGAAGCAGTCAGCAGCATCTGCTGCCTGCTGCTGAAAGGACGTGATGTTTTATTCAACCACTTCCGAATGAAAACATTTGTGGATTTTTAGACCAGAAGTTGCTTTTTTATTTATAGCTCACCCCTAAGATTATTACTTCCCCCCTCCCCTCTTGAAACAACTGGGGCCAGTCTGCTGTGATGCGCAGGACACGGGACGTTCTCCTCCCATGGGTGAGTCTGTTCTTCCCTGGCGGATGGTCCAATTTGGCTGGTCTCAGCTCTGTATCAAAGATTGTCAGTATTTGGTAGGTAGTGAGAGAGCTCCCCCATCTGAATAATGGCAGAACTGAAGTAATTAGCACACTTCTCCCTGCCACCCCAGACCCCTGGACTGATTTCCCAGTTGCCTTACGTCGCTCTTATGCACCTCTTCTCCGCGGGGCTTCCATCCGATTTCACACTCTCTGCCCCGGGGTGCAACTAGATTCGGCAAACAGAAACCTCTAAAAACCAGTTTCTGTTTGCCGCACGAAAAAGGCAAAGCTAGTTGCAGCCCCGGGGCAGATAGTGTGAAATCGGACGGAAGCCCCACGGAGAAGAGGCGCATGAGAGCGACGTAAGGCTCTTCTCCGCGGGGCTTCCGTCCGAGCAAAATGCATTCAAGCAATTTGGTTGCATTACAAAACATGGCAAGAGGAATACGACACCCTTCAGCACCAATCCCGATTATTGCAAAAGGGGTACGGGAAGAGGCAGGGCAAAATAAATTTCCTTTTCTCAGTTATGGTCATATTTAGGTGCCATTATTAACAATCTTCTCTCTCTTTTTTAGTAAGGCATCTGTTTATTTGCTTGATGCTCTGTTTCCAATAAAGCCATGTTTTGTACTGTAACCAGATTGCTTGAATGCATTTTGCTTGGCTTCATTTCTCTGCATGCTTATCTTGGGAACTTACGAAGTAAACTGTTTCCACCGCCTTCAAGGTCAGATGCTGGGGAGGGGGAGTGTAGATTAGACACCTAGACTTGAACTAGGGGTGGACTCCAGGGAGAGTGGGAGGGGGTCCCGCCAAAACCTGGTTCCCACTTTTGCTTTGCTGCACTTGCACTTGAATTGTAACCTTGTAGCACATATTATTTAGCATTTAAGATAAAGTCCAGTTTGCAAAAATAAATAAATAGAGGTAGAAACGCACATGGTCCTCTGGGGGCGGAGCTCCCCCCCCCCCCCCCGCCGGCCAGACTCCCCGAGGAGACGCCACCCGGCAGCCAGAGAGGACGCAAGGACTACGAGTGCCAGCATGCACCTCGCGAAGGGAGGCCGAACTGGAGCGAATAGCAGGCTGGCGGTGGGCAGTTCTTTGTGACCCGGAGGAAGGGAGGAGCCTGAAGCCTGTGAGGGAGGCAGGCAGGGAAAGAGACACGGCGCCGTTCCCCCCCCCCCCACTTCCAGATTTTTGGAGAGCGGGGGAGAAAGCTGCTAAATTGGGGGTCCCCCGGCAGGGCGGGGGGGGGTTGGGAAGCCTAAAAGGAGTTCCTGCTACAAAAAAAGCCCTGTTCATATGTATCCCTCTGTCCTCCCCCCCAGTCGCATCTTATGCATTTGGCCTTATGAGGAGTTCTGAGAAATGAGCTTCTTAGTCTAATTTTGTCTTTAAACAAACCTTCTGTGTGCACAACAAAAAATCCCTTTGGTGAGGGTAGTAGATCGAACAATGCAGTTCTTCCACTACCTGTATTTGGCGCATGAGAAAGTAGACTGAAATATGTGTTGATTTTTTAAATGACAGCCAGTAATGGTTTGGAATGGGGCAGGAGGAAATAAAGAATAGACCTCCCCTACCCTTAAGTTAGCAGTGTTGAATTGTTCAGTTATGAGGAAGGTTTTTCAATTATAGGGAACAATTTTTTACCCTGTTTCCTAGAAGAAAATGACTTGTATGCTTTTTTATGGCTTTCAAATCTGTGGAGATTTGGGCTTTCATTCCTGATTGCTGAAGTGCATACACTGGGGAATACATTAAAAAAAAAACACTCTCCAATCTATGTAGAATAGAAAGCGACTGTGAGCATTCTTACTACCCATATTTTTTGTTGTTGCTTTTTACAAATTCCACAGGGGTGGTAAAATATTGTCTTGAAAATTGGTACATGAATTTTAAAAAGCAGAGATCCACAGTTGTTCTGTGGGGAGTACAAGGAAAGGACTTGTGATCCTGGGTCTTTATAGGGAAAAAGAGTGATGAAGCCAAGGATTGGCCACAGTATGGAATATGCTCTCTCTCTCTCTCTCTCTCCCTCTCTCTCGTTTTCTTTCCAATTTGGCATTTTCTCCCAGAAATGGGAGCAGCATAGGTTATAAAGCTGGTTTTTTCGCACAGATTTGTGCCTACCTCATATGGTAGGGTGGAAATATTCCCGCCTTTACAATGCTGCTAGTTTCCATGAAAAATCACAAAACAAGCAAGGGTAGCATTTCTGATGTGCGGCATGAAGGAATGGAAGCATTCAGGGTTCGGAGGGTAAGATTTAAATGCTGTTGTTGGCCACATACCAGATTTTAAATCATGCAAACAATAAATTAAAGCTATCTTTTTTTGCAAAACAATACAGTACCATTTCTAAGCAAGATTGGCAACAGTTTAACAATTCAAATTCAACAGCAAATAGAATTTCTCCCTGAGTCATATCTGAATGGCATAGCAAGGCATCAGAAATATAAAGATGAGAGGAAAAATCAAACATGAACTGAAATAAACATTATCTTTGCTGGCGTCAGATTGACCATGACCCTAAGCTGTGGAGTTTTATGAGCAAAAATTCTACTTCATGGCATTAAAGTTGTGAGCTCCTGCATAAATTAGTTTGCTCTGGAAGCATTTTTCCTAATGCTAAGACAAAAATGTGTGAACTAGAAGCTAAAATAATAGGTTTGATGTAGTAATGTATGGCTGTGAGAGCTGGACCATAAGGAAGGCTGAGCGCAGAATTGTGGCCATTCGAGTCACAAAGATGTTTTTGAGCTGTGGTGCTGGAGAAGAATCTTGAGAGTCCCTTGGACTGCAAGAAGATCCGATCAGTCAGTCCTAAGGGAAATCAACCCTGACTGCTTCCTAGAAGGCCAGATGGTGAAGCTGAAGCTCAGATACTTTGGCCTCCAAATGAGAAGGGAGCACTCACTGGAGAAGACCCTGATGTTGGGAAAGACAGAAGGCAAAAGAAGAAGGGGACGGCAAAAGATGAGATGGCTGGATAGCATTACTGATGTAACTAACACAAATTTAAGCAGACTTCGGAGGATGGTGGAAGACAGGAGAGCCTGGCGTGACTTTGCCCATGGGGTCGCAAAGACTCGACTGTGCAACTGAACAACAACAACACAGGCTAAAAACTGTGAGCTAACTCACACTAACTCAGCTTAGAGGGAACACTGGTACCAAGTATACTTCACTGGGATGAGTGTCCCAAAGACACAGAGCCACAACTGAAAAGGGCCTTTCTCTGGCATATGGTTGTTCAGGAACCAGGAAATGACATAAGATACGTAGACCTGACAGTAGGGACAAAGTGGGTTTTTAAAGTTGAGTTCTGCACTGTGGTGTCTTATCACATGAAGAATAAAATGCAGCTTTGGTATACCCAATCAGCGTGCAGTTACTAGAGCCTGAACAAAAATATATATAAATAAATTTGAATTATGATGTTGGAAACAGCAAGCTACCTGTAAGTGATTTAGCATTTGGACCATATTTGCTGTGATAGGAAATATGGAAAGAAGATCAGTGCAAGTATCGGATTGGCTTTTTAGCTCCTACGGAATGTTCATAGTAGGCCTTGGGCTGATGATGACCTTAAGCTAGAGTTGCCAGCCACCTTCTTTGTTCCAGCAGGAGCAAAAACGGAGGGCAGTGTGATGGTGCATGACATTCTGATGTCACTTCCAGTTGTACTCAGAACTGGTGTCATAACACTCTAGGAAATCTCTGATCTCTGTGGTAAAAACTGCTCTACTGGTGGGAAAAGGAGGGAGGGGATTCCTATGTCTGCTTAGAATGGCTTTGTTGAGGTCATTGAACCTGTATGGGCAAAAACCACATGAGCTGGGGCCTGTAGTAAGGAGGACAGTTGGGGAAGACAGACCAAAAAAACTGCCTGGATTCAAACCTATATGCTCAACTACTAAGTCACAGCCCCCGCTCCTTTTCTTAGTTTAATGTTTTTAGTCCAGAATAATGGTTGTTGTATTTGCAGTTACTAACACAAATGAAATCGGAACTTTTCTACAACACTACTTGGTTTGGAAGCCCACTATCTAAACCGTTTCACCATCTCAAGTACATAGTTTACTGTTTACAATATAATATGGCATAACCAGGAGCCATTTAGTAGAAAAAATAGGTGGTAGAGCTTTTTAGCATAACTCATTTGTATGCGCTGCCCTCCCCACCAACCAAAAGCAACCCGACGCAAGAAAGGAGAGCCAGAAGTGAGTGAGACCTGCTTGGGCCCAAGCATGCCTCATTCCTTGGCTGCCCCCTCATAGTCAAAAGGCCAGCAAGCCACCCACCACCGAAAATCACGTAAGAAGTGGAGAAGGGGTGGTGTGGGCTTCTCCAGGCGTTGATGAGGGCTGCTGGGGGTGTGGCAAAGCCCCTGGTGGCTGGCTGGGGGTGTGGCAAAGCCCCTGGTGGCTGGGATTGTTATGCAGCTGCACCTCCTATTCAATGGACAAAGTAGGTGGGGAGGAGGAGGGGGAACCCTCAGAAAGGTTCAGGAGCTGTGCTCCTGTGAGCTCCTGCTGAATCTGAGGCCTGGGCATAACTATAGATGACTTTCTTCTATTGTTTGATCTGTAGTAAGGTTAAATCCACTAAGACAGACTGAGAGCTGAGAGGTGGCAAGAGAGGAGGTCCTACAACTGATAGATAGGGTTGCCAAGTCCAATTCCAGAAATATCTGGGGACTTTGCGGGTGGAGCCAGGAGACTTTGGGGATGGAGCCAGGAGACACTGGGGTAGAGCTAGGAGCAAGGGTGTGACAAGCACAATTGAACTCCAAAGGGAGTTCTGTCCATCACAATTAAAGGGACCTCACAACTTTTTAAATGCCTTCCTTCCCTCCACCCTCCCCTTCTCTGATTTCTTTCCCCCCAGCAAGCTGGGGACACATTTTACTGACCTCAGAAGGATGGAAGGCTGAGTCAAACTGGAACCAGCTACCTGAACCAGCTTCCGCTGGGATCGAACTCAGGTTGTGAGCAGAGGGCTCCAGCTGCAGTACTGCAGCTTTACTGTGTGGTCCCCTTCTGATGGCCAGAACTCTTGTGCTTGCCACACCCTTGCTCCTGGCTCCATCCCCAAAGTCTCCTCGCTCCACCCTCAAAGTTCCCAGATATTTCTTGAGTGGGACCTGGTGTGGGAGGGGGAAGCCAGGCTCCTACTGCCCCCGCGATACAACTCCGCATCCCAGCAGAACCGGCCAAACTCCTGCCGCCCAGCAGCTGTTGCTCACGCGATCGCCCCAAGCGGCTCTTCACAGCCCCTACATGCAGCCGCGCTGTAGAGGCCCGTGCCGCGTCGCTTGCCGCCTACGGACGCTGAAACTGACAACGTGGCTCTCCCTGCCGAGAGCCACGAGAGAACCGTGCTGCACGGGCGGGAGCCAGGGCTTTATAGCCCTGACTCCATGCCCCCTCCTACAACTCCCGGATGGTCGGGAAGCCGGCGTCAACCTCCCTCCTTCCGGGAGGGCAAAGCATGGCCCCCAGCCTATGATTGGCATTGCCAGTGTGGCTGGGAAGGGAGGGAGTGGATGCGCCTGCCAAGTGCATGCGGGATGGGGGGGAGGGAGGCTCTTCTCCGCTTCACCGTAGCTGCTCCTCCAAGATGGGCTCAGCCTGAGCCCATCTCGGAGGAGCAGCTACGGTGAAGCGGAGAAGAGGCGGCAGCCATTTCCCCCCCCTCCCCCTGCTTCCATTTTTTGGGGGGACCGGGGGAAGAGGCTGGAAATCCTGGGGTCCCCCGCCAGGGCGGGAGGGTTGGGAAGCCTACTGATAGACCATTTAAAAACTGATAAATTATTAGGCCCGATGATATACATCCAAGAGTTATAAGGAATTTCAGGAAGGTCCAATCAATGACAGGAAGATTTGCAGACAGCTTGCCAACTGAACTAGCTAATCCTTTTTGGATTCTTTCAAGTGCTACCTTGGGAACTATCAGTCAAGAGTGTAGAATATTCTTGATTTAAATAAGTAAATAATAAACGTAGTTTCATATGCTTTCTTGCTGACATCTTTGTATTCACATCAGTCTGAACACTTTCCAGAAGAGGGCAGTAGGAGAGGCATCTTAGATTAGATTAGATTAGATATATTAGATTTATATCCCACCCTCCCCACTGAAGCAGGCTCAGGGCGGCTCACAACAATAAAATAGTAGATCATAGTAACAATACAATTCACTGAAAGAAAGAAAGAAAGAAAGAAAGAAAGAAAGAAAGAAAGAAAGAAAGAAAGAAAGAAAGAAAGAAAGAAAGAAAGAAAGACATGAAATGGCAGGGCATTCCCCCCCCCCAGGTCTACTCAGAAAGGAAGACGGGAAAAGACTGACTGACAGAGAGAGAGAAGATGGGGAAAGAAAGAAAGAAAGAAAGAAAGAAAGAAAGAAAGAAAGAAAGAAAGAAAGAAAGAAAGAAAGAAAGAAAGAAAGAGTTGGAAACAAATAGAGGAAAAAAGAAAGAGAAAGGAAATAGGAAGGGAAGAAAAGAAAAGGGAGGGAAAGAGTGAAAGAAAGGAGAGACAAAAGGAAGAAAGAGAAAGGAAAGGAAAAGAAAAACAGAAAAAAACAGGATGGGAGCAGCTCACCTTTAAAACTGCTGACTCTCACTGCGCAAGTGCCTCCTTCTCCCTCCCTTCTCCACCACTGGTAAATTTCAGGCTTTGTAAAGCACCTCCGCCCTCCCCTCACCTCCTTGGCAAGGAAAACGGCAGTGAGCTAACTCAGCACTGGGTCAGGCCGCCGGCACTTCGAAGGAATCACAACTGGAACAGGCACATGGTTAATCCCTCCCCCACACTTCCTGGATGGGAAGAAAGTGTGGGGGAGGGATTAGCCGTGCACTCGTTCCACGTGTGGTCCCTTCAAAGTGCCGGCGGCCTGCCCCAGCGCTGAGTTAGCTCAGCACTGTTTTCCTCGCCGAGGAGGTGGTAGCTGGGGGAGCTTTACAAAGCCTGAAATTTACCAGCAGTGGAGAAGGGAGGGAGAAGGAGGTGGGCGTGACACCGTGGGGGGGCGGCCAAGGGACAGGAGACCCCGGGGCCCAGCATTGAGCCCTGCATGGCCAGTGCCAGGTCCTGACCCTGCAGTTGAGAAACGCCGATTTAAACAATTCATCAGATCCACAGTATAGCAATTTAAAACAATTAAAACAAATTAAAACAGTTTTGTTGCTGATATCATTTAGTTTCCAGTAACATTCAGTGCTCTTAGGTATCCTCATACTATTTTCATACAGTCATTTGCTAAGAGAATGAGTTTGAGACAAGAAAGGAAGGAAGAGGTTAGGAAGAGAAGACCAGAGGCAAAGCTTACGAGAGAGACTTCAATAGATAGGAGGACCTGTGGTAGATTTTTAAGCCCCTCCATTTTGAGACAGCCCTCACCGCCTTTGTAATTCAAAGAATGGTATATTGAACAATTTCCTGACCTTTATGGTATTGGATTTGGCAAATATGAACTCCCATTCCTCTTATGTGTGAAAGCATCCTTACAGAGAAAACGTCTTCGATTTAGTCCAAGATTTTCTTTCTGCTGCCATTTAACCCTGCACCATAAACTAAAGAGAAAACATTGATTTCTGGCTATAGAGATTAATAGGAGGGAGGTCTTGCTGACAGCTGCAGAGTCCCATTGAGAAATCATAGAAAAGGCTATATTAATTTGAAAGAAAAACTAGACATAGGTTGGCAAAGGGATTGCTTTTGGGTTTTTTTAGTCCATGAGGTTTTTCTGAGTATTGTGTGTAAAGCCAAACATTATATACCTGGTTGAATTGTTTTCTAGCTTGCTGCTCTATAAATCTCTATTTCAAACTGAGCTTATTACGTAGAAAATGCAGACATAAATGGTGCACGTATCTGTCATATATAAACCACTAAAATATGGTCAACCAGTCACCCACCTTTTATTCAGTTATTCAAACTGTTTTGCCGTGTGTTCTGTGTCTCGTTGGGGAGAATTACAAGAACATAAGAAGAGCTGGATCAGAGCTGAATCTTTATATACTGGTCAGAAGGTCAGGGATTGTTTTAAAGAAGGAACTCAAGAAGCAAAGGTAGAATAGATATTGTAATCCGTTTGATTAGAGCAGAAGGGAAATGCTTGGGGGCAGAAAATTAGCATCTGAAGTGAGATAATAACCCTGTGTCCATATTCAGCTTGGGGTGGAGGGTCCATTGTTTTGAATTTATGAATGAACTCAAGTTCAGCAATCTCTTGTTGCAATCTGCCCTTGAAGTTTCTTTGTTTGAGGATTTAGATCAGCAATGGAATGACCTGAAAAATTGGAATGCCCTCCCACTTCCCCCGCCTGGTGTTATGGTTTTTAATGTCAGCTTTATGCTCATTTATTCTTTTGCATATTTATTTTGTTTGTTTTGTTTATTGCATTAGATTTATATTCCGCCCATTCCATGAAGACTCAAAGCGGCTAACATAAGATAAACAATGTTAAAACAGTAAAGCAATCAGATAAAATCACAATGGTGCTACTTTATCTATTCAGGCAGGATCATATAGTATTTTCCGTTCTCCAAAGCGGTCAGATCATAGGCAGTTGGTACTAATGCAAGATAGATCTAGGTGAGGTGGAGAGCCCTTTCCCGTTTAAATGTCGTATGCCATCCAAAACAATTCAGTCATATGCAGGCCCTGTAGAACTGCGATAAGTCCCTGCAGGGCCTTGATGGCTTCTGGCGGGGAGGGGGAGTTTCAGATTTTTGGGGCTGCCACCAAGAAGGCTCTTGCTCTGGTGCAGTTTAGCCTGGCCTCTTTTAACCCAAAAGAGACTGACCTGTTTGTCCAACACAGATAGTGGAAGGGAATTGCTGATATTTGATGGCATATCTAATGCTGGAAGATTAACAAGTGAATGAAATTGGTAATAAAAATCTAAAAAGAGAAAAAAGATTCTATCCTCATAGTAGGGTTCCAAGTCCAATTCAAGAAATATCTGGGGACTTCGGGGGTGGAGCCAGGAGACTTTGGGGGTGGAGCCAGGAGACATTAGGGGTGGAGTCAAGATCAAGGCTGTGACAAGCATAATTGAACTCCAAAGGGAGTCCTGGCCATCACATTTAAAGGGACCTTTTCAATTCCTTCCTTCCATAGGAAATAATGAAGGATACGGGCACCTTCTTTTGGGGCTCATAGAATTGGACCCCCTGGTCCAATCGTTTTGAAACTTGGGGGGGTATTTTGGGGAGAGGCACTAGATGCTATACTAAAAATTTGATGCCTCTACCCCAAAAAACAGCCCCCCCCCAGAGCCCCAGATACCCGCAGATCAATTCTCCATGATTTTCTATGGGAATAAATCTCCATAGGGAATAATAGAGTTCCCAGCAGACATTTCCGTCCCCACCCCCTGCTTTCTGACAACCCTGAAGTGGGGGGAGGGTCTCCAAACCGGGAGATCCCCTGCCCCCACCTGGGGATTGGCAACTCTACCCCATTGGCAACAAAATGACTGGATCTATAAACACCAGCCATACCATCTCAAAGTGACTATGGGGATAGAGTCTTTTTTTTTCCTTTTTAGATTTTTATTACCAATTTTTTGAGCAGACAAAACAAAACCCAGCAGTACAGGGGACAGCACAATTTCGTCAGAAACATAAAAACAAACACAAGATAAAATTAGAAATATAGTGTAAAGGAGATATATACAAAGAGTCAATATTTCAAACCAGCTTGCATTGCTTTTAACCGCGAAGAGCAGGCATTCCCAGAAAGACATAACTACTCATGGCTTATATACAACAGGCAAGTGTAAAGTAAATAAGATCATGATAAAATTTGTTCTTGGGAAGAACAGCACCATTTTTAGTTAGATAAGAAATCACTGGGAACCGATGGGCAATAAATTAATCTTGACTATGGGGATAGAGTTGGCATCTTAGTTTGTTGCAAGTCCTGCTCCCAGAGTCCCTGTTCATGTTAAAAAGGGCATTGCTGTGGGTAAGAAGCTGTTTAAGAGGCTGACGGAGATTTGTTTCCCAATGTCTGTGTGAGGGGAGTATCATTGCCCAGCAGATGTTGTAGGTCATTAACGATGCATTGAACAGATTTGAGCTGAGAGGTATCTGGGCCAGTCTTGTAGCAGCTATCCCTTGGTATCATTCTGGCCTTGTTGATCTGTTTCTTTACTATATCAGGTGGGTATTGCAAATCCAATAATGTCTGTAGTAGATGCTGTAGGTAAGAATCTATGCGTAAAGTACTAGCAGGGCTTTTTTTTTAGCAGGAACGCACAGGAATGCAGTTCCGGCTGGCTTGGCCAGGGCTCCAGCTCAAAAAAAGATCTCCAGCAGAGGGAAGGCAGCACACTCCCAGACTAAGCACTCTGTCCTCTCTGCCACCTCCAGCCTTCAATGGGCTTGTGTAGAGAGCAAGAGATGCGTAGCTGCCCACAAGTGCCCCCTCTCAGGAGAAGCTGTGCCTGCCAGTGCCCGCTCCACCACATGTGGCTCTCTCTCCAGCTGTGTTGGGGGGGGAACAAGGTCTCTCATTGGGCTGTTTGAGAACACATATCCATAAGATGCAGCTGATGGCGCTGTACTGTTCTGTGTCAATATGCAGAAAGTAACCTACTGAACAGGTGACATCACTTCCAGTGACATCAGGATGTATCTGTAGCATAGAGCTTGGCTATAGACAATAGATTGATGAGTTTAGGATGATGACTGGAAGATACATTTGGCAATCAATAGATTGCTGATATAAGGTGGTTTTTATACTTCCACTAGAGAGCCAGTTTGGTGTAGTGGTTAAGTGTGTGAACTCTTATCTGGGAGAACCGTGTTTGATTCCCCACTCCTCCACTTGCACCTGCTGGAATGGCCATGGGTTAGCCATAAATTTCACAAGAGTTGTCCTTGAAAGGGCAGCTGCTGTGAGAGCCCTCTCAGCTGCACCCACCTCACAGGGTATCTGTTGTGGGGGGAGAAGATATAGGAGATTGTAAGCCACTCTGAGTCTCTGATTCAGAGAGAAGGGTGGGGTATAAATCTGCAGTCTTCTTTTTCTATTTGTTCTGTGGTGTCTAGAAATTTATTTCTTGCATGGGCTTAGTCCTGGTCAAGTTGATGATGGGGTGGAACTTGCTGAAGGTCTGGTGAATTTTATACAAGTGCTTCTTCCCCAGGTGTCTAAATGATGAAAATGTCATCAATAAATCTGAGGTACAAGAGGGGTAATGGATGGGAGGAAGCACTGCTACATGTTAGCCATGAAAATGGTGACATATTATGGTGCCATGCAGATGCCCATGGCTGTGCCATTGATCTGCTGCAGTAAATCTTAATCAAATCTGAAGTAGTTGTGGGTGAAGACAAATTGCTAAAGCTTGATAACGAGGTCAGCCATGGTGTTGTCAGAGATGCTCTTCCTAATAGCTTGTAGTCCATCTTTGTGGAAGACAACATCCATGGTGGCCAAAATGGTGCTTCCCTGATGATTGTTAAAAGAGTGTACATTTAGTTGGAAGTCTGTGATGTTCTTGTACACAGCTGGGGATTTTGATGGCGTAGGGTCTGAAAATGGCGTACATGTATCCAGACACTCTTTGACTGGGATCACACACACTAAATAATGCACTTTAAATCCACATTCAATGCACTTTCCAGCTGGATTTTGCCTGTTCACACAGTAAAGTCCATTTGGAAAGTGCATTAAAAGTGGATTTAAAGTGGATTATTTAGTGTGTGTGATCGCAGTTCTGCAGTGATGGTGTCTATGCCTGAGGCAAAAAGACATCCTGGGTTTCTGAGCTTGTGTATTTTGGGGCAGAAAATTTAAAAAAAATGCCTGGTTGAGGGTCTTGTGATTTAGATCTGCCAGAGCTGCCCACAAAGTAAGTGTTCTAAACATTTTTCTACTTTATAATTGATCCGGGGTTTAATTTTAGGGGGGCAAATGAATATATAGACAATGGGATTGGAAGTAGATTGGAATTTGAACATTCTTAAAATATCACTTGGATTTACAAATAAATGACTTCGCTTTTGGTCTTTTTAAACTCAAAAAGTCTTCCTTTATAAAAAGGAGAATGGTCTGGACTCGTGATTTAGTTCTAGATTCCTTCTGATTCTTGATAATATTAAAATAAGACAGGCAGGAGGTATCCAGTCCCTGCGAAAAATTTAGATGGTGGTGGAGTACCCCAAGATATCAAAAAGGGTTTAGTGGCTCCCATGGGACTCAAATGTCTAAAACTATGGCAATGGAATCTCTTTAAAGCCTTTGAAAACTTCCTCCTCCACTTTTCACACTCTGCCCAATAATTCATCTTTGTCACCACTTTGCAAAGCTCCCCCTCCATTCTCTGCATGACATATTTTATGGATGGTCTTCTAGAAGCTGTCAACATTTAAATTCCAGGAAAGGTGGCTGTTACTATTCTTGGCCTCTATCAGTAGTAATTTTTCATGGGCCTGTAAAGTGATATAGAGTTGACAGTGAGCTTGTGGTGCAGGAAAGTGGTGTATCACTGCCAAGATTTTGAACCAGTTCACATCGTGGACTTTGGGTGTTTGATGTCTGGCTTTGATGAATGGGCCATGCACAGGCTGGATCTGAAAATTCTGAATGTCTGGGATATGATCCTACTTTCTCCATATGAAGAAAATAGGGTGTGGAGCAGTTCTGTTGGAAGCCAGACTCTGCACTTCCCCAGCATGCTGTTTGATGTGAGTGTTCATTGCAATCAGGGTATTCACTTTAGTGGAGGTCCACCAGTGTCTTAGGCCACGGGTGTCAAACATGCGGTCTGGATGAGGCCCCCAGAGGGGTTCTATCAGGCCCATGAGTAAATCCAAAGTAGGTTTGAAACTTATGGATACACGCCTGAACAACTCCTGAACAGCATACTCAAGATTGCTACATCACAGATATTGTCTTCAGTTTTTGATGCAATAATTCAGAACAAGAAGTGCCAGTTATCAGAGACTGTTAAATAAACAAAATATTGCAAGAGTGCTAATGTTTTAAGCATGTTTTAAGTTTTTTTTTTAAAAAAAAAATCTTTAATTGTGTTTGTGTCTGCTACCTGGCATTACATTTTGTGACACACACGACCCGGCTCGACAAGGTCTCATTTATGTCAGATCCGTCCCTTATAACAAATGAGTTTGACATCCTTGTCTTAGACCAAAACATTCCATGGTTGGCAGGAGTGGCTGAATGTATGAGGTCTAGGAGTACCACGTATGAAGGGAATGTCATATAGCATTCATGGAACACAGCTGTCGGTAGTCACTGAGTTGGCAGAGTGAGATGTATGACCACATGAAAACTTGAAGGTGCCGTATACTGATTCAAACCATTGATCTGTTAAGACCAGTATTGTTTACTCAGAGTGGCAGCTGCTCTCCAGAGTCCTAGGAACAGTTCTTTCACAGCACATCTTCCTGTCTGATGGTTTTAACTGGAAATGCTGAGGACTGAATCTGAGATATCCTGCATGCTAAGCAGGTATTGTGCCACTGAGCCACAGTGCCTCCTGATGGATCGCTGTGCTAAGAAGATGAAGATATTGGATTTATAGTCCACCCTTCACTCTGAATCTCAGAGCACCTCACAATCCCCTTCATCTTCCTCGGGGGGGTGTGTGTGGCCCTGTGAGGTAGGTGGGGCTGAGAGAGCTCTGACAGAAGCTGCCCTTCCAACGACAGCTCTGTGAAAGCCAGGGCTTTTTTTGTAGCAGGAACATATTTGCATATTAGGCCACATGCCCTTGATGTAGCCAATCCACCAAGAGCTTACAGGGGTCTTAGTACAGGGCTTACAGTAAGCTCCAGGGATATGTGGCCTAATATGCAAAGGAGTTCCTGCTACAAAAGAAGCCCTGGCAAGAGCTATGGCTGACCCAAGGCCATTCCAGCCGCTGCAAGTGGAGGAGTGGGGAATCAAACTCGGTTCTCCCAGATAAGAGTCTGCCCTTTCAAGGACAACCTCTGCCAGAGCTATGGCTAACCCAAGGCCATTCCAGCAGCTGCAAGTAGAGGAGTGGGGAATCAAACCCGGTTCTCCCAGATAAGAGTCCGCACACTTAATCACTAGACCAAACTGGCTGTCACCAACTATATGTTGGGTTCAGTATATGCTACAGTTTCCCGTTGCCTGCCACCACATCATGGCCCTGGTGTGACTTGGAGGTCTTCCAACCAAATATTAGAAGAAGAAGACTGCAGATTTATACCCTGCCCTTCTCCCTGAATCAGAGACTCAGAGCGGCTTACAATCTCCTATATCTCCTCCCCCCACAACAGACACCCTGTGAGGTGGGTGGGGCTGAGAGAGCTCTCACAGCAGCTGCCCTTTCAAGGACAACTCCTGCGATAGCTATGGCTGACCCAAGGCCATTCCAGCAGCTGCAAGTGGAGGAGTGGGGAATCAAACCCGGTTCTCCTAGATAAGAGCCTGCACACTTAACCACTACACAAAACTGGTTCTAAAGCAAGAGTTAACTTCCAGTAGGGTTGTTCTGTGGAGTAAGAAGGATTATGCTTCAGATCATGCTCGCTTCTCAGCCTTTGGTCTAAGATCAAATGTGTGGATCATGGTTAGGGTTGCCAATTGCCAGGTGGGGGCAGGGGATCCCCCGGTTTGGAGGCCCTCCCCCCGCTTCAGGGTCGTCAGAAGGCGGGGGGAGGGGAGGGAAATGTCTGCTGGGAACTCTATTATTCCCTATAGACACTTATTCCCATAGGAAATAAAGAAGAATTGATCCGCAGGTATCTGGGACTCTGGGAGGGCTGTTTTTTGGGGTAGAGGCACCAAATTTTCAGTATAGCATCTAGTGTCTCTCCCCAAAATTCCCCCCAAGTTTCAAAAAGATTGGACCAGGGGGGCCAATTCTATGAGCCCCAAAAGAAGGTGCCCCTATCCTTCATTACTTCCTATGGAAGGAAGGCATTGAAAAGGTGTGCAGTCCCTTTAAATGTGATGGCCAGAACTCCCTTTGGAGTTCAATGATGCTTGTCGCAGCCTTGATCTTGGCTCCACCCCTAATGTATCCTGGCTCCACCCCGAAAGTCTCCTGGCTCCACCCCCAAAGTCCCCAGATATTTCTTGAATTGGACTTGGCAAACCCTAATCATGGTTCAGCTCAGTGCAGATGATGATGATGATGATATTGGATTTATATCCCGCCCTCCACTCCGAAGAGTCTCAGAGCGGCTCACAATCTCCTTTACCTTCCTCCCCCACAACAAACACCCTGTGAGGTGGGTGGGGCTGGAGAGGGCTCTCACAGCAGCTGCCCTTTCAAGGACAACGTCTGCCAGAGCTATGGCTGACCCAAGGCCATTCCAGCAGGTGCAAGTGGAGGAGTGGGGAATCAAACCCGGTTCTCCCAGATAAGAGTCCGCACACTTAACCACTACACCAAACTGGTATGTTCAGAAATCTGTTCAGGGTGAGAGACAGAAAGGGACCTGCAAATCATTTTTAAAATCATTTAAAATCATTTTTAATGATTAAAATCATTTTTAGGAGTTTATCACTATAAATTTGGTTTTCAAAGTGTTACTTTAGAAGTTCTTAAGTAAATCAAGTGAGGAAATGGCTGGATAATTTTTATTTGGTGAGGAATCGTTAAAAGTGACTCATTATTAAATGTAACAATGGTATTGAAATGAAATTAGTTTTTTAAAAATACGACACTCTGTACCTAGTACAGCATAAAACCTGTTATCTGTAGTTCATCTTCAGTCTGTTTTCACTATTGAATTATGAATGATTTCACAAAGGAGCCCGTATTAAACCCAGAGAGTTCAGCGGATTAATTCACTATAAAGACTATATAGTATATCATTATGTTCATCATTTTAAAATTGGTTGTAGTAGTTCTGTTGTTCATTCTTTTTTTGGGGGGGAGGAGTAAATTCAAGCTACAATTCAGAGTGTTTTCAGAGAGTTATTCCGCAGCAAAATGTATCACTGAGTGAGAAGACAGATCCAGGTGTTGGTCTGAAGCAATAGAACAAAGATGGAGCACATTTTATTCACACTTTGTTGGTCTTAAAGGTGCTTCTGAGTGAAAAGGTATATAAATAGAACTGTCCTCGAAGTTTTGAGGCTACATGAAAGTTTACATTCTGAATAAATTTTGTTGCTCTTAAAGGTGCTACGCAGGGGTGCAATTCTAGCAGGAGCGCCTTTGCATATTAGGCCACACCTCCCTGATGTAACCAGTCTTCCCGGAGCTTACAGTAGGCCCTGTACTAAGAGCCCTGTAAGCTCTTGGAGGATTGACTACATCAGGGCTGTGTGGCCTAATATGCAAAGCAGCTCCTGCTAGAATTCCACCTCTGGTGCTACTGGACTCCAGCTTTGTTCAGTATGAAATTGAGATGGTTGGAAAGCAAACATCCACTAGGGATTCCATGAATTTCGCTCCCAACTTTGACTGTGTTGATCAGACACAACCCATCAGCAGCTTGTACCAAACCACTTGAGCACCTGCCGAACAGGTTTGCATGTTTGTTTGTTTGTTTTACTAGACTGTTCATGTATGGAAGGAATAATTGAAGCAATGTGCCAGAGAGCCCATCTGAGTCCATAAGATCCCTCCTCAAGATCCCTGGACCGAAAGAAGCTCGACTGACCAGCACTAGAGCCAGAGCGTTCTCAGTAACAGCCCCCACTTTGTGGAATGCCCTCCCCGGAAACATCAGGGCCCTGCGGGACAAATTGCTAATGTTTTTAAACTGTTGTCAGCCACACCTGAGCCTGTTGGGGGAGGGTGGGATATAAATCTGATAAATAAATAAATAAGAATGAGTCCATTAAAAATGTTTCTCTGTTTGCTAATGGAAAAAAGGGACATCGGCTGAACCAGTGCATGTTTGAACATCTAATGTCAGCTAGAACCTTTTCTTCTTATATATTTGTGGAACAAATAGCCATTGCGAGATACTACGACACAATCCTGCACTAGGAGAATGAGGCAACAGCTGAGACAGTCTGGCAACACAGTTTCCTAAAACCAAGTAGAAGTGACAGTTCCTATTTTCACACAATCCTCAATGAGAAAGGAGGACTATAAATAAAGTAAATACATTCTTCTCCCTGTCTCTTGTGGAATACTGCAAAGGTGTAAGATGCCAGTGTAGCTAGTTTCATAGGCTCTGGATGCTAGGAAGCATCCTGAGATGAAAAATGGGCAATGGAAGCTGTAAATGCTTTCTCTTCAGCTTTCAGCAGGATCTTCTGGAGAAGGGATGGTGGCTCAGTGATAAGAACATCTGCTTGGTAAGCAGAAGGTCCCAGGTTTAATCCCCGGCATCTCAAACTAAAAAGAGTTCAGGCAAGTAGGCATGAAAAACTTGAGACCCTGGAGAGCCGCTGCCAGTCTGAGTAGACAATACTGACTTTGATGGACCTAGGGTCTGATTCAGTAGAAGGCAGCTTCATATGTTCTGGCACACAGGCCTGCTAGAAGACTGAGACAGAAAGGTCCTTTTTTCTAGCACCCATGAGGTAGGACTTTGGAGTGGTCCTTCAGTAGCCTGCCACCACCTTCAGTAACACCTCCCCCCAGTTAATTGCCCCTGTGCCTGGTGTTGCCACAACACCCAGCGGTCTATAGTAGTGTCTGATGAGCAGTCTCAGATGTGAATAAGGAATCCTGGCATTGCTTCTTAATTACTAAGTAGCTTTATTACTACAAGGCACAAGAGTAGGGCTGGTTCCATGGTTCAGTCTTTTTGCAATGAATTATCAGTCATTCTGTACCTGCATTGAGGTGCACGTGGAATTGAAAAGGAGATTCTGCACAGCTGTATTCCCCATAAAGACCCATCTCCACTGGCAAGACCCTATTCTATGACCAGGGCTTTTTTTGAGCAGGAACACAGTTTTGGCTGGCTTGCTGTCAGGGGGTGTGGCCTAATGGGCTAATGAGTTCCTGCTGGGCTTTTTCGACACAAAAGCCCTGCGTGAAACAACGGTGAAGTCAGGGGTGTGGCCTAATATGCAAATGAGTTCCTGCTGGACTTTTTCTACATAAAAAGCCCTGTCTATGACTATGGAAATTAATCCCCCATAGCAAGAGTCCTGTTTGTCCTTACAATTTCCCCTTTTCCTGTTGTTTTTCAGGTTAATTCATAACATCTTTTCTCAAGGCTTGCCAATTCTTTTGTACATTTAGGAATAAATGCTTGATTAGCAGTTCTTGTAGGGGAGGGAGTAGCTTAAGTGGTTCTTTTAGCTTAACAGTTATCAGGGCTTTTTTTTTTGTAGCAGGAACTCCTTTGCCTATTAAGCCACACAACCCTGATGAATAAATTTTGTTGGTCTTAAAGGTGCTGCTCAGGGTGGAATTCTAGCAGAAGCTCCTTTGCATATTAGGCCACACCTCCCTGATGTAGCCAATCTTCCTGGAGCTTACATTGGAAAAGCCCTGTAAACTCTTGGAGGATTGGCTACATCAGGGGGGTGCGGCTTAATATGCAACGAAGTTCCTGCTACAGAAAAAGCCCTGACAGGTACCTGAGGGCCAGCAACCCTCATTGCCTGCTGCCACTTGGAAGGGTGGTGGGAGGGGGGGGAAATAAAAAATTAACATCAGCATCACCTGCACTGCAACATTATTTCTTAGTTCATGGTTTTACCACACAGTTTCCAGCAGTTCCTGGAGCTACTCTATGAAACCTATGAGTTTTCCTTGAGAACCCTAGGACCACTTTTTTAACAAATAAAATAAGTTTATTGATAAATTCCAAGTTGTACATAAAACTTTTCTCCTTAAAAAATAAATCTCAAGTAGATTGGTGCAATTTACAAGCAAAGGTAACTGCATGGATAACATATATGACATTAGGAATAACTAGGTATAACTGTAGAAAACACTCTATACAGAAGGATGGTATACAGATAAAAAGGTAAAGGTAATCCTCTGTGCAAGCACCAGTCGTTTCCGACTCTGGGGTAACATCACATCATGACGTTTTCACGGCAGACTTTTTACGGGGTGGTTTGCCACTGCCTTCCCCAGTCATCTACACATTCCCCCCCAGCAAACTGGGTACTCCTTTGACTGACCTCGGAAGGATGGAAGGCTGAGTCAACCTTCAGCCAACTACCTGAACCCAGCTTCCGCCAGGATCAAACTCTGGTCGCGCAGCTTTACCACTCTGTGCTGCGGGCCTCACATACCAAGCTGCAAACACATGAAATAGTATGATGTCATAAGTAAAGTTAGTGACAATTGAGCTAGAAACTACCTTGCACCAGGGGTGGAATTCTAGCAAGAGCTCCTTTGCATAGTAGGCCAAACATATTAGGCCGTGTAAACTCTTGGAGGATTGGCTACATCAGGGATGTGTGACCTAATATGCAAAGGAGCTCCTGCTAGAATTCCACCCCTGCCTTGCACCATCCTAAGCCCAACAAAAGGAAGTAGGCAAATAAAAAGAGAAAGAGAGGAGAGCTTAGAATAACAAAGGGTGTTTTTGCACTGACCTTACGCCGGAGCGACGTCCCTCTTCACCGTGCAGCGTCTGCGCGGATTTCGCACTAATTGCTCCGCAGAACCCGGAAAAGCCGCAAAGTCCCGCGGCTTTTGCATCGCAAATGTAAACTGGTTTTTGGCGGTTTACATTTGCGACGCAAAAGCCGCGGGACTTTGCGGCTCTTCCGGGTTCTACGGAGCAATTAGTGCGAAATCCGCGCAGACGCTGCATGGTGAAGAGGGACTTCGCTCCGGCGTAAGGTCAGTGCAAAAACGCCCAAAAAGTTAAAGTGAGAGAAAGTGAAGATAAGTTGTGTTCTGAGGTAGGAGGTCACGAAAAGTAATGTATTCAAGAAAAGAAGACCATTTTCCCTCAAAAGCTGTGATCTTAGGAGATATCGCAGACATGTGAAATTGAGCCGTGATTTTCTCTATGATGAACTGATCCCATATTTTTGTGAACCAGAGTGATGGTTAGGTGACGGATTTTATAAGGATGCTAGAGCAGTTTTAGCAGCTGTGAGGAGACTGTCAATTTGCTCACGAGTGAGTTTAGAAATCTTCAAAGGTTCCCAGTATTGTAAAAAGATAACTTCAGTAGAAAGGAGAATGATATTAGTAATGTGTTCAAGGACTTGCTTCCAGAAAGATTCTATAAGAGGGAAAGAGATTAATGTTTTTAAAGGGACAGTAAGCCTTGGGAAGCCTCAATTGAACTTTGTGCGCAATAAACAGTCCAGTGCTGCCACTAGATCCAAGTGGGTAGCTGTGTTGGTCTGGAGCAACAGAACAAAGTAGGAGTCAAGTGGCACCTTTAAGACCAACAGAGTTTTATTCAGAATGTCAGCTTTTGTGTGCTAGAAGCACACTTCATCAGACAATAGGATGGAATGGCAAACAATCCACTTTCTCTATATTTAGAGAGCCAGTTTGGTGTAGTAGTTAAGTATGCAGACTCTTATCTGGGAGAACTGGGTTTGATTCCCCATTCCTACATGTGCAGCTGCTGGAATGGCCTTGGGGCAGATATAGCTCTAGCAGCAGTTGTCCTTGAAAGCGCAGTTGCTGTGAGAGCCCTCTCAGCAAATTGTCTGTTGTGAGGGGAGAAGATATAGGAGATTGTAAGCCGCTCTGATTCAGAGAGGAGGGCGGGGTATAAATCTGCAGTCTTCTTCTTCTTTGTTCCAGTGCTGCCACTGTGCCCCCCTAAAGTTCTCTAAAAGACATTCCTACAACACAGGAGAAAATAGGGTGACCGTGACATCATCTAGATGGATAATGGAAAACTGAGTAAACAAATAACAGCAATTGTGGATTAAGCAGCTGTGGAAACAGTCAAGGCCGTGTAGCCATTTCCCCGTACGGGGGCGGCGGAATAGCGGACACAGATATCAATGATCTGCAGATTAAGTTTCTAGCAGGCATAAGAGCAGATGGGTTATAGCACCGCTATCTACCTTCTGTGGAGTTAAACTTACCTTTTGAGGCCAGTGACAGGTTTTGGCCCTCCTGTTTTAATGGAGCTGATTCAATTGCTCAGTTTAAAAAAGTGCCCTTGTTATGTCTTGCATTTCAGTCATGATGTTACAACACAGCGGACGCTACAGGCGTCCAGTGGAAGTCCACTGGTCCCCGGATGTAGCTCGCTAATACACTCCGCCAATCAAGATCTGTGGTGGGAAATTTAACTGGCCAGGATTGGACCTGGCCAGACGGAGGGTTATTCCGGGGTATGTATATAATCGGAACCCGGCCCGCGTGTCCTTCCCTTGTGATGTACTCGCCAATAAAGTATGTTGCCTTCAACACGTCTCGTCACTCAGTACATTACAACCCTGAACGAAACTTCCCACAAGGACTGGTCTGAATGTGACAGATGAAATGTTTTCGCCTTCTCTCTTTTTTTCAGACAATCCCTTATGCTTACGTATCCCACAGGTCAAGGTGTATCATGTGCTGTAATAAAAGAAAGGGTCAAATTGTCATTGCTGGAGCTACAGCAACAACAGCAAAATCTGCAGGAAACAGCAGAGCCAAGGACAAATGTAAATAAAGGAGTACAAAATAGCAGGCGGGCTGATGATTACTCAACAGGCTAAATTATAAATGTCCCTTGCTGAAGGGATTTTTTTTTCTTTTTTTAGAGGGTTCACTCTGTATTTCCCTCCTGATATTTAACAGTACGGAAACCAGAGCCCTTTAAAAAGAAGTGTGACCTGTACATGTTGTAGGGTTGCCAAGTCCAATTCAAGAAATATCTGGGGACTTTGGGGGTGGAGCCAGGAGACTTTGGGGGTGGAGCCAGGAGACTTTGGGGGTGGAGCCAAGATCAAGGCTGTGACAAGCATCATTGAACTCCAAAGCGAGTTCTGGCCATCACATTTAAAGGGACAGCACACCTTTTCAATTCCTTCCTTTTATAGGAAATCATGAAGGATAGGGGCACCTTCCTTTCGAGCTCATAGAATTGGACCCCCTGGTCCAACCTTTTTGAAACTTGGAGGGTATTTTGGAGAGAGGCATTAGATGCTATACTGAAAATTTG
Source organism: Heteronotia binoei (assembly GCF_032191835.1). Taxonomy (NCBI): domain Eukaryota; kingdom Metazoa; phylum Chordata; class Lepidosauria; order Squamata; family Gekkonidae; genus Heteronotia; species Heteronotia binoei. The sequence continues at coordinate 120,936,387 of NC_083229.1, read as the reverse complement.
GTGCCTTTACCCCAAAAAACAGCCCCCCCAGAGCCCCAGATACCCGCAGATTAATTCTCCATGATTTTCTATGGGAATAAATCTCCATAGGGAATAATAGAGTTCCCAGCAGATATTTCCCTCCCCTCCCCCCGCTTTCTGACAACCCTGAAGCGGGGGGGGGGGGGAGGGTCTCCAAACCGGGGGATCCCCTGCCCCCACCTGGGGATTGGCAACCCTAATACAGAGGCACCCATTGAAGATTGAAAACTGTTTATTCAAGTTGATATGAACCATGGACTCCCTTCTGGATTGTTTGAATACCATTTTGGACTCCATTTTTTTATATTGAGGGGTACCTTTGTATATGAGTTAGGATACCTTTTCTATGGAATTCCATTCACAAGTGATTATATTTTGAAGACTGAATATATCTTCATGTATTTACATTATTTGTAAGTTTTTTAATGTATAACATTTATTTAGAACATACCACATACATATCACTCCACAACGAAGGGTGGGGAGAGGGAAAGGTCAAATTATTCTGGGATGTGGAGTAAATTTTTAATAGTAAAATTAATTTTAAAAATAAAAACAGAAGCTTGTACAGTCGAGGGCAATATCAGCAAAGAATCAAGGTAGGTAAGGTCAACATTTGTAAAAAAAAAAAAAATTACATCTCAAGTTTGATCCAAAAAATTCCCCCTACAGAATGTTTTGGAATCTATCCCAGACCACAGAAGGAAGAACATCTACTACCCCCTTGTTCCCAGATCCATGGAATCTACCAACAAAGGGGAAATAGCTCCAGGTTTACAAACAAAGGGAGGGAGAGGAAGGGGCCAGAGCAAATTCATATACATATCACTCTATACAAAAGCATTTTTTTGAAAAAATTCTGGGATATGAGGTAAATTTTAACTCTAAAACCTATAAAAATAGTCACACAATCAAATTAAGTATCAACAAAAAAATCTGGGTAGGGAAGGACAATCAGAAAATCACCCCCACAATGTACTTTGTGAGATTTTTGAGACTGGTTGGTCACGGAAACCTAGGGTTTTTTTCTCTCTCTCACCTCCAACTCGGGATCTTCTGAGTTTACAATTGATCTCCAGGCAACACAGATCAGTTCACCTGGAGCAAATGGCCACTTTGGGAAGTTCCACCCCCAAAATCTCCAAGTATTTTGCAACCTGGAGCTGGCAACCCTATTTCTGGAAGGCACTGCACTGAAGCTAAGCCCTCTTGAAAAAGGTAGTAGGCAAATCCTACAAGATAAATGGCACCAGCATTTGCTGCAATGTCAAAAAAATCTTCTATGTTCTGATACAGGAGCAACCCCTTGTACACCAGTTGCTGAGGTGCAAGCAATGAAGGGGTTTTTTTTTTAAGGACTCATTTCCTGGGCACATAAGTAGTCACTTGGAAGAAGTAAGAGCTTGCTTCCCCCAGAACTGCAGCTGTTATCAGCTCAGTGTACCCGCCAAAAAAATCCTCTCTGGGCAGAATGAAGGCTCTGGAACTCTGCCTCTTCCTTCAGTTCACTGACTCACAAGTCCAGCCTGTGACGACTGATTCCGCGCTGAGGTGTCGTGGCGAGGGCGACGACTGCGCCGAGGAAGGCGCGGGGAGCCCGGTGGAGGAAGGGAAACTTAGGGAGCGGAGGGCGGCACAGGGAGAGCCACCGCTGAGGAAGCCAGGGAGGCAGGTCATAGCCCCGGGGGCTCTGGAACGTCCTGCGGGCGCCGGCGCCGCCACAGACTGAGGCCAGGCAGCCGCGAGCCGGCCGACCCGCCTTCCCTCAGCCTGCACCTCAACGGCATGGCGCGCGCTCTTGAACGGAGCCTCAGCCACTGCGCATGCGACAGAAACCTGCGCGTGCCGCTTCACACACGCACGCACACCTCTTCCTCAGAACTTCCTTCTGCAGAGTCAGATTCGTTTCTGAATCTGCAGAAGGCGCCGTTTCCCTCCCCTCCCCTCCCCCCGCTGCCATTTGGGGGGGGAGCGGGGGAAGAGACTGGAAAACCTGGAGTCTCCCGCCAGAGCGGGAGGGTTGGGAAAGCTAACATGTTGGGGGGCGGGGTGGGAGAGAGGTACACACAAAAAACCACATGTACATTATCACTTACCACAATTGTATCCTATCGGTCAAATCTTTCCTCTGGTGGAAGGAGCCCCCACAGATGTGAGGCACTTGAACCCTGTGCCATAGGGGAAGACTCCTTCGGCCAGAGGAAAGTGCCTCTATCAGTGGAACGAGTCCCCAAGATTCAATCCTGTAAGTTCTTCTGGAGGAACTTGGGCAATGTAAGTGAAGTTACAAAGCAGAGTCACATACCACCTTTAAGACCAACAAAGTTTTATTCAGAATGTAAGCCCTTTCAGGTGAGTGACTTTAAAAGGCACCAAAACCACCATCAACTAAAATTGGAGACCAGCTTCTATTTTAATTTAGAGCACTTTTAAGCTGCGAGATTGAGAAAGCCTGGCAAAGCAAGCCATTCCTCCCCCCTTCCTCCCCAAAGGAGGAACCTCGGCCAATGGAGAAAATAGAGGCTTTGCTCTGTAGCTCCTGTGCAATTGAGAGAGCCTGGCAAAGCAAGCTGTTATGCAGACGGAAGCAAGAGAGAGGGAGAAGGAAGCAGACAAAAGCCAGTTGCTCAGGGGCCTGATAGAATCCCTCAGGGGGGCCTGATTCAGCTCCTGAACTGCATGTTTGACACCCCTAGTATAGAGGATGGTGCAGAATTGTTTTCTGCTGCCCCAGAAGGTTGGATCTGAACCAATGGATTGAAATTAAATCAAAAGAATTTTCAGCTAAGCATCAGGAAAAACTTCCTGACGGAGCGGTTTCTTAGTGGAACAAGCTTCCAGAGGAGGTGGCAGGCTCTCCTCGTTTGGAGGTTTTTAAACAGAGGCTAGAGGGCTATCTAGACGGCCATGCTGGTTCTGTGAACCTGGACAGATCATGAGAGGGAGGGAGGGCAGGAAGGGCTCCATCAGCGCTTCGTTCTCTTGGCCCTTTCTTACACACCCAGGGAAATGCTGAAAGCTGCTTTGGCATCAGGAAGCAATTTTCTCCAGGGCAGTTTGGCCAAGGACCTTGAAGGGGTTTTTGTCATCTGGGCAGGAAGCAGGGGTCAGTGTGTGTGGAGGGGAGAAGTATTTGTGACTTTCCTGCATTGTGCAAAGAGTTGGACTAGATGACCCTGAAGGTCCCTTCCAGCTCTATGATTCTGATTCTGGTTCAAAACATATGCCTAATATCCTTTGATTCTGCCATCAAGCAATGATGTGTATGCTCAGATGCACCCATCACAGATCATAGCGGGAACATTTTTATCCATGTCAGTGCAATGTTTTTAAGCAGTCAGTTTAGAATGAAATGATTGTGTACTTTTCTAGGAAAGGTCTGGCCAGGAATTTGGAAATTACCCTAGGGTGTTTTCAGGATACTTCACTGTGCTTTAAACAGGCAATCATTAAGTAGGTAGGATGCAAAGGGGAGAAAAGCTGGATTTTGTTACCAGAGTGTGACCAGTATACATTCCAAATGAGGAAAACAAAACCATAGCTTTGATTCCCTAAACAGAACACAGTAAGAACAGGCTGGCCAGACCTTAGCAGTTATAGCCAGAGTCTCTGAAGGTGTCCAGGGGGTCTACATTCTGGGGACTTAGTCATTCTGGGAAGCCAGCAAGGTGAGCAGGGCACTGCTGGATTTTTTTTTTCCAAACAATTTTTATTTTGAATATAATGTTTGTAAACAGCGAATAACATTGTTACAGTAATGTCATGGTTTTCATTCTACATACATACCGTTATATAAAATAAAGTTGTACAGCAATAAAGTGATCACGAGAAAAGAATACTCTTGTGGATAACCCGTTGGTTAAGTGAGGATGAGAGAGTGGTGTCCACCTCTACCTTATCCAGAATTGGGTACCATTTTGCATAGAAATCGTTGGCTGCCTTTATCGGATCTATGGTGTCTATGTTGGCTATGATTTTTTCCATCGTGATAAAGTCCCAAATTTTGAGGATCCAATTATCTATGGACAGATTGAGCTTAGATTTCCAGTTCAGGGCTATTATGTTTTTAGCTGCAGTTATAAGCGAGATAATAAGGGATAGTTTAGAACTTGTAGCCTTTACTGAGTGCCAATCGTTTAGGATGATGGTCTCAACTTGTCTTGGGATTGTAGTTCCGGAAATTTTTTCTACCTGGGTAATAACCTTTTGCCAAAAAGAGTTGACAATCGGACAGTCCCACCAACAGTGTAGTGATGAGGCTTGCATGCCACAATTACGCCAACAAAGTGGGGAGTAGTTATTGTCAATACTGGCGAAGTGCAAAGGGGTGCGGTACCATCTTGACATAATTTTGTAGTTCTGTTGAAAAGTTGCTATTGATTTGGTCTTGCAGACTTCTGAGTCCCATATGGCTTCCCATTGTGTGTTGGATTGAATGTTGTTTTCCATTTATTGAGGGGGAAGGAAGGGGAAGTGTGACTTTGGGCCAGTAATTAAGCCACATTATGAGGTAAAACAGAGTTGGAGGGACAATGTATACTGCCCTGAAGTTTTTGGAGGAAGGGGATATATACGTAAGTCTGAGAAATGTAAGAGGGTCAGGAGAGTAACATGTACCCAGACATAACCAACATTCAGCGTGCTTGTTTCCATATGATTACTGAATTGGTTTGGGTGTGAAGAGAAGATGAAGGAAACTTTTCCTGAGGGGCTGTGATGGTCCTCGGATGCCCTGATTATGACTAATATAATCCAAGTTCATTGCAGTGGGCTAAATGCTCTTATTCACAATTCATTTTTTTTTCATGTAAGCCGTAATGAAATTTGGCCAGTAAGAAATCTATCATGATGGGAAAGTATCTAGAGAAAATATTGAGATGAACACTGAATCTATAAACTGGCTGGAATATTCTAGCAATTAGATTCTGGTTAACTGCAAATCGCTGTTGACAAGGACTCAGCGCTGGGAAAATTTCTCAGTCACTCACGCCTTTATTTGACGTTGTTATTTCTCTCGCAGCTTCATTCCGACCAAGACAGAGGAGACGGTTCACTTAAGTACATCCTTTCTGGAGATGGCGCAGGCGACCTCTTCATTATCAACGAAAACACTGGAGATATCCAGGCCACAAGGAGACTGGATAGGGAAGAGAAACCCGTTTACGTTCTTCGCGCACAGGCGATCAACAAAAGGACTCAGAGACCGGTGGAGCCGGAGTCAGAGTTCATCATTAAAATCCATGACATTAATGACAACGAGCCCCTGTTTACAAAGGATGTTTATAATGCCAGTGTCCCAGAAATGTCTGATGTAGGTAGGTGCCAGGCCTGTCAACAATGCAATGGAAAGAACAGCTTTCTCTAAGTGGTCTGGGGTTTTGAGGAGGGGAACTCAGTTTTTGATGGAGAGATGCAGTCCACATAAACATATGCTGCAGTGAATACGGACCCAGATTTTTATTTGATTTATAACTTGAATTTATGTACCATCCTTCCCTGAGTTCACAAGGTTCAAGGTGGTTAACAACGCAAGAGGTACAATATAAACCAGAATTAAAACAAACAAAAGTTAGAATTTTAAAAACATTTTTAAAAACATTATAAAACATTAAATAATGCCAAATAAATACAGTCTGCATTACTGTCCTGAAAGCAGGATAGGGCCAGGTGGGGGGGGTGAGTGCCCAGGGGTCATTTTGTAGAAAAATAGGTGGTGGAGCTCATCCAGGGATTGTTATGCAGCTGCACATACTATTCAATGGACAAGGAGGTGGAACTCTCAGAAGGAGGAGGTGGAACTCTCATAAAGGTTCAGGAGCTGTGCTCCTGTGAGCTCCCACTGAATCCAAGACCTTGGAGTGCCAGATATACTGGTACCCATTGCTGTCCTCAACCAAAAGCCTGGCAGAACATCTCCGCCTTACATGACCTGCGAAACTGGGTGCGGTCTTCTTTCTTGACATTTCCATGTGAGTTCACTGGCTCCAGTAGTAAGAGAGAAAACAAGATGGTGAGGGGTCTGGAGGCCAAGTCCTAAGAAGAAAGGTTGAAGGAGATGGGCATGTTTAGCCTGGAGAGGAGGCGGCTGAGAGGTGATATGATCACCATCTTCAAGTACTTGAAGGGCTGTCATATAGAGGATGGTGTGGAATTGTTTTCTGTGGCCCCGGAAGGTAGGACCAGAACCAGTGGGTTGAAATTAAATCAAAAAGAGTTTCCAGCTCAACATTAGGAAGAAATTCCTGACCATTAGAGCGGTTCCTCAGTGGAACAGGCTTCCTCAGGGGGCGGTGGACTCTCCTTCCTTGGAGGTTTTTAAACAGAGGCTAGATGGCCATCTGACAGCAATGAGGATCCTGTGAATTTAGGGGGAGGTGTTTGTGAGTTTCCTGCATTGTGCAGGGCATTGGACTAGATGACCCTGGAGGTCTCTTCCAACTCTATGATTCTAAGAAAGAAATGGGTCATCACAGATGATTATTTACTAGAAGCAACCCAATGGGAACCTGTTTTGTAACCTCCTTTCTCGTTATATGGCGAATTGTAGCATGCATAGGCAGGCACCCTGTTAGAAAACTGGGGAAAGATGGTGGCAGTAATGTCTGCCCTAACACACAGTAATCATATCACAGCTTCCCTTGGAGGTATTGTTTGCCCACTATGGCTAATAGACATGCCCTCTAAAGAGCCAGTTTGGTGTAGTGGTTAAGTGTACGGACTCTTATCTGGGAGAACCGGGTTTGATTCCCCACTCCTCCGCTTGCACCTGCTGGAATGGCCTTGGGTCAGCCATAGCTCTGGCAGAGGTTGTCCTTGAAAGGGCAGCTGCTGTGAGAGTCCTCTCAGCCCCACCCACCTCACAGGGTGTCTGTTGTGGGGGAGGAAGATAAAGGAGATTGTGAGCCGCTCTGAGACTCTGAGTGGAGGGCGAGATAAATCAAATAAAAATAAAATAAATGCTTTACTGAAGTTCTTCATTACAAAACACTACATATAAAACTGTAGGGAAGCAAATATGTTGCCTAAGAAAGATTTATGTGTGTTGTCTGAAAATATGCAGTTTTTAAAAAATTCCTGCTATATGTTTGATTGGAGAAGCCTATATCAACAGGGCTTCTTCTCAGACTTGTATTTCCAGATAGCGTAATCATAATGAAGGCTGCATATTAAATGAAGCTAATCTTGGAATTTCAGATAGGTAGAAATCTCAATCAAATGATTTTCAACATTTTCAGAATTGGATCCCATCTTTAAACCCTAGATGACATAAAGGAACCCCCAAACTGAAGCATGTGACATTAAAGTCATGTGACAAGGAGAGAGAAGAGTTATAAGAACATAAGAGGGGCCCTGCTGGATCGTACCAGTGGTTTATCTAGTCCAGCACCCTGTTTCACACAGTGGCCAAGCAGTTGTGCTATAAGGCCAACAACAAATCATAGAGGCCGAGATTTTTCTCCTGACGTTGACTGCTTATATTGGTATTCATGCGTTTGCTGCCTTTGAATATGGAGGTTCTCTTGACTCACCAAAGCTAGTAGTCATTGATGGACCTCTCCTCCTTGAATCTGATTTAACCCCCTTTTAAAACCATCTATGGTTGTGGCCATCACTACATCCACTCAGAGTGTATTGTACAATTTAATTCCTTGTTGAATGAAGAAGTATTTATTTTTGTGTGTCCTGAAATCTACTGCCCATCAACTTCATTCGCCTCTAGAGACATGCCATACTACCAGGCAACAATACATGTGCAAGATGCTATGCGCTTGGTAAGGAGCAGGGCTTTTTTTGTAGGAAAAAGTCTAGCCAGAATTCATTTGAATATTAGGCCACACACCCTGATGTTACCACTGTTTTGCGCTGGACTTTTTTTGTAGAAAAGGCCCAGCAGGAACTCATCTGCATATTAGGCCACATCCCCCTGGCACCAAGCCAGGCAGAACTGCGTTCCTGTGCAAATAAATCCCTGGTAAGGAGCCTATTAACAATTACACTCCTCATATGTTGCGCTACAAATATAAAGATTTCTAATAACTTGCATGTAGGGAGAATAATGTCCAGAGTAGCGCCCTCTCTTTGTGCAGGGAGAAAAAACAGTAATCAAGGTACATATATTTGCATGCAGTGTATTGCATGTAGAAAATACAGTAAGATGTGTAGCCTCTTAAATCTTCCGTTTTTGCTATAAATTTTCCACTGAAGCCATTTTCTCACTATGGGTAGCAAGGAAGTGGAAACTCAGAGGTGCCTTTTAGGGAGGGTCCGATGCTTCAAACTGTGTTTTTTTCCAGTCATTTTCATCTAATTCCTGTCCTCACTACATCCTCCATCCCACACAGATTTGATCCATGCACATTCCGAGATCCACTACATAGCTTTTATTGTGATCAGGGGAAACTCTCTCCTCCACTTTTCACCACTGGGAAAGCTGGTTGGATCCACCCCTCTGTATCTGCAGAACAACTTGCTCTGGAGAAGGGATGGGCACAAACCTCATTTTTGAGGTTCGGTTTGTGGTTTATGGCTAAACCACAAACTCAGGCAAACCAGGAGGTTGGTTCATGAACTGACCAGGTTTGTATCGCTTTGTAAGCCATTTAATGTTTAAAACCTTGCTTTCTGCACCCCACAGCTTTTTGTGGGGAACAGAAAGCAGGAGTTTCTAAACAGCTGAGCAGCGGGACCACTGCTTGGCTATTTAGCTTAAATGACTCCAAGCCATTTCTCTTCGTGTTTCTTCATGAGCCACCATGAACAGCAACAAAATTCGTTGGAAGTTTGTGGAGGTCCTTCAATTCATGAACGTTGCTTTGCGAACCACAAAATGGCCAAAATTCATGACGAACTTTAGTTCATCAGCCAGTTCGTGCCCATCCCTATGCTTTATGAAACAAAGTAATAAGAAACTCTAATGTCTAAGAGTAGGCCTTGAATTTTGCTGTGATTCCCCCTACACACAAACAAACACACACTAACTCTCTCCCTCCCTCCCCTGAAATGGCAACGCTGCTGGAAACTGCATGCTCTGAGGACTTTGAAGCAGGCTAGAGTCAAGGATGACAGTTTAAAATGATGATGCCCTTTGGCAGAACAGCGTAAATCTCTCTGTCTCTTATGATTGCAGGGACATTTGTCGTGCAAGTCACAGCAACGGATGCCGACGACCCCACATATGGGAACAGCGCAAGAGTTGTCTACAGCATCCTCCAGGGACAGCCATATTTTTCTGTCGAGTCCGAGACAGGTCAGGAGACCTTAATCTGTCATTTTCTGACAACCTCCATAATTTAAAATAACACGTTAAGTCAAGCGAGGGCATATTAAGCAAATTCTTCAAGGAGATCCCATTTGGCTCCATGTGGGCTCTGAAGAAACCAGTTGAATGATACCCCCTGTAAACATGACACATCATTTGTATAGTAATTGCTTAATGAGTAAAATGTAGCCTGGATGAAAATTTATGTTTCACTGGTTTTGAACTCTCATTGGGAACGTTCATCCACTTTGGTTGCTTGAGTTTGGTGGGGAGAAAGAAATAAGAGAGAACGTGTCTAATCACATGTTCACATGAGAGCCAGTTTGGTATAGTGGTTAAGTGCGTGGACTCTTATCTGGGAGAACCGGGTTTGATTCCCCACTCCTTCTCTTGCACCTGCTGGAATGACCTTGGGTCAGCCATAGCTCTGGCAGAGGTTGGCCTTGAAAGGGCAGCTGCTGTGAGAGCCCTCTCAGCCCCACCCACCTCACAGGGTGTCTCTTGGGGGGGGGGGGAGATAAAGGAGATTGTGAGCCGCTCTGAGACTCTGAGTGGAGGGCAGGATATAAATCCAATATCATCTTCTTCTTTCAGTTAGGGCTAGCCAGGGGTCATTTTGTAGAAAAATAAGTGGTGGAGCTCATTCAGGGATTGTTATGCAGCTGCACCTAATATTCAATGGACAAGGTGGGGAGGAGGAGGGGGAACTCGCAGAAAGGTTCAGGAGCTGCACTCCTGTGAGCTCCTGCTGAATCCGAGGCCTGGGGCTAGCCTTTTCTTCCCCCTTGTAAACTAATTTTCAATAAGCTCAGTATATGATAGTTCTGTAGCTGAGAGGTAGTGTAGTGATTAAATTGCTGAGCTAAGATTTGGGAAATATGGGTTCAAATGCCCACTTAGCCATGAAGCCCACCTTGGAACAGTCTGTTACACCCTCTCAGCCTAACCATACCACAGGAAGTTGTGGCGAGGACAAAAAGAGCAAGACCCATACGTTGCCCTGAGCCCTTTGGAAGTAGGGTCAGATAAAAATCGAATCAATAAAAACGTGTTCCTATAAAAATGAAATATGTTCCAAGCAGCATTATTCTTCCTCTTCTGAGGTATAGCCTCATCTGGGCTTTCATATCTTGATGGAATCTTTGGAAATAGCATAGCAGCATATATATGCATTCCGATCGCATTTTTTTCACCTCTTCCATCACAGTGTCTGGTTTTTTAAAAAGAGAGAGAGAGAGTGCTTGCTACATTCTTAATGAATTTCTGTTCAATTTAAGATTTAGTGCTGGGTTTTTAATGAAGCTTTGCCGAAGCTGGTTTCCCTGGTGTTTATTCTGGCTGTCAAAATTAATATTTGATTGAAAGATGAAAAGAATTTTTTTTAAAAAAAAAAGCACACACAAAGAAATTTGACAGTGTGCAATGAAACCATCTTGTGTTCATTTCAGTTTCATGATCAGCAGCAGGGCAAAGAGGCTGAGAAAAGAATTCTATGAAACAGCAGCAATTGCAGAAAGCTTGGAGATTTTTGCATGTCGCAGATATAATGCCGGTCTAGGGTTGCCAGCCTAATTTTGGGAAATGCCTGGAGATTTGGGGGCTGGAACTTGAGGAGGACAGGACCTCCCCAAACCTTTAATTATCCAGTACCTTCAATGAAATAGAGCAAAGTGGTAAAGCTGCAGTACTGGAGTCCAAGCTCTCTGCTCAAGACCAGAGTTCAATCCTGGTGGAAGCTGGGTTCAGATAGCCAGCTCAAGGTTGACTCAGCCTTCCATCTTTCCGAGGTCGGTCAAATGAGTACCCAGCTTGGTGGGGGGTGGGAAGTGTAGATGACTGGGGAAGGCAATGGCAAACCACCCCATAAAATGTGCTGAGAAAATGTTGTGATGCGACATCACCCCAGAGTCGGAAACGACTGGTGCTTGCACAGGGGACTACCTTTTTTTTTTAATCCTTTAATGGAATCCCTCAGGGTTTTTTTTCCTTTATTCTCAGGCATCATCAAAACAGCTTTGCTGAACATGGACCGTGAAAACCGGGAGCAATACCAAGTGGTCATCCAAGCCAAGGACATGGGAGGCCAGATGGGTGGATTGTCAGGAACCACCACAGTGAACATTACGCTGACCGATGTCAACGATAACCCACCTCGCTTCCCCCAAAGTATGGAAACTTTAATGGTTAAGACTCGTTTAGTAAACCTTGTATTCACTTCTCCGGGGCTTTTTTTTTGTAGCAGGAACTCCTTTGCATATTAGGCCACACCAGGGGTGGAATTCTAGCAGGAGCTCCTTTGCATATTAGACCGCACACCCCTGATGTAGCCAATCCTCCAAGAGCTTACAGGGCTCTTAGTACAGGGCCTACTGTAAGCTCCAGGAGGATTGGCTACATCAGGGGGTGTGGCCTAATATGCAAAGGAGCTCTCCTAGAATTCCACCCCTGCATATTAGGCCACTCCCCCCTGATGTAGCCAATCCTCCAAGAGCTTACAGGGCTCTTAGTACAGGGCCTACTGTAAGCTCCAGAAAGATTGGCTACATCAGGGGTGTGTGGCCTAATATGCAAAGGAGTTTCTGCTACAACCCCCCCCCCCCTTAACTTCTCCAGTCTAACATGGTGGGCCTTATGAAATGATACCCGCTAAGAGTGAAAAATCGTTGTCATTTTGTTGGAGAAGGTAGTGCATTTATTTATTTATTATTTATTACTTCCCATTTATATCCCGCCCTTTGGGGCAATGTTCAATGCAGATTCTTGTACATCTCTGTGCAGAAAAAAACACCTAATGTGGTTCGCTTGCTACAAAATTCAGTTCCCTCCATTATGTCGGCTTTCATTTAAGAAAATGCATTTTTACCTTTGCTGTTGCAAAGCATATGCCTGAAACTGAGAAGTGTGGCGTGGCTTTGGCACACTCCATTACTCCTTACCCCTCCCTGTGATAGGTGGAAGCAGAATACATAAGAGAAATTATGCAGATTTATAGCAGCTGGAAAAACCAGTTTTTCTTAATGTTGAATTTGGGTTTCCATGATGGAGAACACAGATTTCAAAACAGACCCTTATACTTTCACATATTGTCAGCTTACTTCCTTGCTTTTGGGAGGTGCGGGGGCAGGAGCGGAAACCCTAAATATTCATCTTATTAAAAGTACTGATTAGTTCACGTACACTTACAACTGTTGACCACTGGCAATTAGTTCTAAGCAGGTTTCTCTTTTGTTCAGCTTAGTGCCTGTGTTATTGGGAAGTGTTATTTAAAAGGGTCAGAAGAAATTGCAGTGAAATCAATTAAGTGAGAATTGAATTAAATGCTTTCCTGTTGTTACTCTGTTCATTAGGCACTAGTTATTTCTACTTTCAGTTGTTCTGGATGAGATTTTGTGCTGTCGAATTCCTGTTAGTTTATCTAAACCAGGGGTGGCCAAACTTGCTTAACGTAAGAGCCACACAGGGTAAACGTCAGATGTTTGAGAGCCGCGAGACGTGAACGTCAGATGTTTGAGAGGGGGAGGGAGGGAAGGAAGGAAGCTAAATAGATGGGGAGAGGTGGAAAGAAAGCAACTTTAACCTTAAATGCATTCTCCAAGGCACGAGCTGGCTTGGCAAAGAGATTTAAAAAGAGAAATGCCTTCTCCAAGCTGGTCAACAGGGGGGTGGGGGCATCGAGAGCCGCACAATATGTGTGAAAGAGCTACACGTGTCTCCCGAGCCGCAGTTTGGCCATCCCTGGTCTAAACCAAGGGGTTAAAAAAAATGGTTTTTTTGTTACATCTTATTAGAAAACCTTAGGAAGGAGAGGTTTTTTTCAGTGGGGGGCCTCCCTGCATACGACACTTGAATATCAAAGAGAAGCTTAGGTCTTTTTTTTTTTAATTGTCTCTCTACCTTCCTGTCTTTTCAACAAACCCATGAAATGAGGACCAAAATTCAGTGCAGCATATTTGCAACAGCAAAAAAGAAAGCTGGCAAAACCCTATCACCTGAAGGCCTGTTGACTCACAGTAGGGCTGCCAGCCCCTGGGGACAGAGCCTGAGGAGAGCAGGGTTTGGGGAGGGAAGGGAGAGACTTCAGTGGGCGTATAGTATCATAGAGTCCACCTTCCACGGTGGCTATTTTCTCCAGGCGAACTGGTCTCTGTCGTCTGGAGATCAATTGTAATAGCAGGAGATCACTAGACACTACCTGGAGACTGACCGCTGAAATACTGGGAGCACAAAAAGGTCCCTATGTATGTGAATCCTTCACTAGGATAACAATTATACTTTTTTTATTACATCAGTATACACGAACGATAGAAAACAGTCTGTTGGATGTGGTTTCCAGTCCCGAATGCAGACAAAGCGTGGATCCGTGTGCAATTTATTCCTGTGGCTCCTAATAAGAGTTCTGTGTAACATAAAACATTGAGGGAGTGGCATCAAAACTGCCTGTCTATAATCGGAAGGCGTGTCCGTTTCTTCATCTCTTTGATGTTAATTTCATTCTTCATGTGTGCATGTGGAAGTGACTTTACCTGTTAAATGAATGTTATTGCTACCTATGGGACTGTTCACTTGTTGAGACTAGTTGAATCGTAGGAGTGAACAAGCATTTCATCCGTGAAGCTCTAATATGGTGGATGTTAACAGGGATTGCCACGCAGTTTCAGTCTCTCTAGGAGGAGGAAGAGGACATGTGAACGGGGGACTGTTTTCTATCGTTATTGTATATTGTGTATTGATGTCATAATAAATGTCATTGTTATTCTACTGAAAGATTTAAGAAGCATATTGGACTTACATACATCGGGACCTTATTGTGCTCCCAGTATTTCAGCAGTTTGTCAGTTTCACTTTTGTGCTGAAACCTTACTTTGTATCTATTCACTATCTGAAGACCGGCAACCCTAACTTACAGGCTTCAATGGGGGAGAACATACAAAAGAATGTGTGCCACTACTGAGAAGGCCCTGCTCCTTAGTGGATGCCAGCCTTATTTCAGGCATCAGAGGGTCTTGAAGCAGGCCCGCAAATGCCAATTCTGAGAAATTTTGGGGGAGGAGGCCTTCTCGAAGATAATTTTTTTTTTTAGTTTCTATAAAAGTCCTTTTTTTATCCCATCAAACCACAGTTAAGACTCTGGCAGTGTCTTACACTGCATTTACACAATAAAATGAATAGTACCATGACATGTCAATTGCTTCTCTCAGAGCTCTCTCAGCCCCACCTGCCTCACAAGGTGCCTGTTGTGAGGAGAGAAAGGAAAGGCGATTGTAAGTCGCTTTGAGACTCATCAAGGTAGACACAAGTGGGGTATAAAACTCACCTTTATTTCCCCCTCATAATTGTCACAAAGAGAGAAGGGGGGATGAGAATGTGAGCAGCTGATGAGGGGCGAAGAAAGAGAAAGATGAAAAGGGCAGGAGCCACCATTAAGGAGGCCTATGACACACTTTCCCACAGGTTGGGAAACACTGTTCTACGTCACCAACCACACCTCCCTCCAGGAGGAGACAGGCATTAATGGGCCACCTGCCCCTGAACAGTCTCGCCTGGCCACTGTGGCTAAGACTGGTGGACTCTAATCCTCAGAGCTGGGTTTGATTCCTCACTCCTCCTCCACATGAAGCCCGTTGGGTGTCTTTGGGCCAGTCCCAGTTCTCTCAGAACTCTCTCTCAGATACCCCCCCCATCTCACAAAGTGTGGGGAGGAGGAAAAGGAGATTGTAAGCTGCTTAAGATAGAGAAAAGTGGGATATAAAACCTGCTGTTCATCTTCATTTCAGGCCCACATGCCCCCCTGCCCACTTCTGAGTTAAGAAAGGTAGCCGTGAGGGATAAGACTTTTTTTTTACAATCAGTAAAAGCCATGCTGTCTTCTGTTGTATATGTCCATGGTTAGACAGGGAAGAGACACAATGCTTTGTTCTCTTCAAGGGAGAGGATTCTGGGTACCAGCCAAGCTCTGAGTGTTAACATTTGATTCCTTTCCACCATTCAAGGAACCACGTAAAATATAGGGCACACTTCTGCCGGTGGGTAAGGGTAGCAGTAAATTCCTGTTGACACGAGTAAGGCCGTATTGTGAGTCAGGCCATATTGTGAGACAACCAAGTCCCAAAGAGAAAATGACACATCGCTGGCCACAGGCTCTGAAACAACAGAGACTCACATTGATCACGGACCCTCTTGGCCATGCCTTGGTGTTATTCAGAATGCAGTAGCTTTGCCAGAAGGACTTTGCGCTTGGTCTTATGCCACATTGCTCCGTAGCAGCTCAGTCTATTTCCTTCACTCATTTGACATATCGAGGCTTTTCGTTTGCCATTGCTGTGAGAGAAAATTGGGGTGGGGGAGGCAATGCGTTTCCAAGGAGTTTCTAGTGTCAGCTGTAAGGTGAGGGGGAAGAAGTGCCTTTAAAGGGCTTGCTGATGACTTGAATTAGGCTTCCTTTAAATAAGCCACTGAGGGAGTGCAAAGACATTTTTCCCACGCTGGGTTCTGCAAAGCCCACACACTGCCAGTCAGGACTGGAGGCCTGAAGGGAAGTGGATGCTTTGGCAGGTGGATGGGGGGTGGTGGTGGTGAGAACCACTGTTCTACGAACAGCTCGAGTCAGTTTCTGTTAACAAGAAGTTGCTTAGTCTTATGAACCAGGGCCGAATTGGCTGCTTTAGAGGGTTAGAGCAGGGGTCCCCCACCTCTGGGCCAATGACCGGTACAAGTCCGTGGCCTGTTAGCAGCCGGGCCACGAGGCAGAGACACCGCACCTCCCTTTTTGCCCACACAGGACCCAGGCGGATGAAAGAGGCAGAGTAGCCCTGCCTCCCCATTCACCTGCCCAGGTCCCAGCAAGGTAGAAGGGGCAGCACTGCTGCGACCTCGCCTACTTCTCATTTATAGACCCCCACTGATCAGCTGATTGGCAAGGGTCTTTAAATAGGAGGGGGAGGCAGATTGGCCGCTTCTGCTGCCTGGCCACCCATTTAAAGATCCCCATGGGGGCAGGGATGGGGTGTGAGTAGGGGGGGCAGTCTGGGGCAGCAAAAATCCCAGCGCCACACACATGTCCATGGAATAATGGTCTTCCATGAAACCGGTCCCTGGTGCCAAAAAGGCTGGGAGCCCACTGGGTTAGAGGACCATCTGTTGGTTAATTGGATCACCTGATCCCTGTGGAGGTTGTACCTGCAGTACTGACCTTCAACCACTGGTCATGGTGGAGCTGCAGAGCAGCAGAAACAGGACAGGAATTCCCTGAAATCTGCCACTGTCATATGGAGGGTAAGGTTGGTCCCTACCTCCAGATTATCCAGTTTGGGACCCCTGCTGCCTTAAGACAAGAGTCAGCAGAAAAGACAATAGGGCTAGGAAAAGTTGAAGGTGACCGGAAGAAGAAGAAAAAGAAGATTAAGACTGATAGTGGTGGTGATGATGATGATATTGGATTTATACCTCACCCTACACTCCGAATCTCAGAGCAGCTCACAATCTCCTTTACCTTCTTCCCCCACAACAGACACCCCGTGAGGTGGGTGGGGCTGGAGAGGGCTCTCACAGCAGCTGCCCTTTCAAGAACAACCTCTGCCAGAGCTATGGCTGACCCAAGGCCATTCCAGCAGGTGCAAGTGGAGGAGTGGGGAATCAAACCCGGTTCTCCCAGATAAGAGAGCTCTGGCTGACCCAAGGCCATTCCAGCAGCTGCAAGTGGAGGAGTGGGGAATCCAACCCAGTTCTCCCAGATAAGAGAGCTATGGCTGACCCAAGGCCATTCCAGCAGCTGCAAGTGGAGGAGTGGGGAATCCAACCCAGTTCTCCCAGATAAGAGAGCTATGGCTGACCCAAGGCCATTCCAGCAGCTGCAAGTGGAGGAGTAGAGAATCAAATCCGGTTCTCCCAGATAAGAGAGCTATGGCTGACCCAAGGCCATTCCAGAAGGTGCAAGTGGAGGAGTGGGGAATCAAACCCGGTTCTCCCAGATAAGAGTCCGCACACTCAACCACTACACCAAACTGGCTCTCAAAATGCAGAAGACCCAACATGAGATGCATTTGACTCAATCAAGGAAGCCATGACCGTCCATTTGCAAGACCCAAGCAAGGTGACATGGGTGCTGGGGACCCTGCAGAAGAAGCTGAGCCTGCAGAAGAAACTGTGCCCCTGCCACCTGCACCAGTGCCCCTGCCTCCTGCTGGAGAAGATCCAAGCCCCCCTGCCTCGCCCTCTTGGGTGGTGCGTGTGCATGACCGCCTCCATCAGGACCTCAGGGATCGAAGGAGGGCGGCACGCTCACGAGCAAGGCACTCCCTGAGCCCTGAGTTTTGAAAGGATTCTGGCCCTTCTGGAGTGAGGATGCTTGAGTCTCAGCAGGATCCTGGCTGCCTCTCTGAGCCAGCAATTAGCCCAAATGGGCAACAGACAGCAGAGGGCTATATAGCTGTGGGCTTTGGGAGGAGGCTTTGTGGAAGCAACTAGTCACTTACCTGATGCTCTAGCATCCACTTTGGCTTTTGACTTTGGCTTCTGGACCCCCTGACTTTGGCTTCTGAAGCTCTGACCTGCGATACCTGGACTGTGATTTGGTTTTGGCGCCTTGGACCCTCTTTGCTCACCAGCTACAGACCTTGGACTGCCCCTGGACTTTGCCTGACCCGGCCTCAGCCCGTGAAACAAGGCTGTTAATGATAGGATTTTTGGAGGTCATTCATTCATAGGGTCACCGTAAGTTGGAAGCAAGTTGACCACACTTCACACATATCCATAAACTATCATGTTGTAACGGGCCAGCTTGTACATGTATGAATCTTGTATGCCAGTTATCTGTGACTCAGAAGGAAATTATTCTGATGTCCAAACACAATGTGGATGAGGAGCAGAGCTCAGGTTAAAAATGAAAGACCCCTTAAATGTAACGCTACACCATGAGCAAATACTTAATGGGCACTTGTTTAAATAAGGTTTTATTCAGGGGTGGAATTCTAGCAGGAGCTCCTTTGCATATTAGGCCACACCCCTTTGATGTAGCCAATCCTCTAGGAGGATTGGCTACATCAGGGGGTGTGGCCTAATATGCAAAGGAGCTCTTGCTAGAATTCCACCCCTGGCTTTATTCAAATTATTATTGAACAGGATCATCACAATAAAGGTTTGAAGGTGCACCAATCAGCATCTTGACTGTGGATAACGACAGAATCTGCGTTTGGCAAAAACAATGAGGATTTTTTAAAATCAGAATTGTTTGAAGTTGCCCTTTCTTTACCTGTAGGTGCTTACCAGTTCAGAATTGCAGAGTCGGCACCCCCAGATGCACCGATCGGCAGGATCAAAGCGACAGATGCTGATGTGGGCGAAAACGCAGAGATGAAATACAGCATCACTGAAGGGGACGGCTTGGAACTGTTTGGTGTTGTCACTGACAAGGAAACACAAGAAGGCATCCTAACAGTCAAAAAGGTATTCCTTTCTTCAAGATTGTTGTAATGTGTGTCTCTGTGTGTGTTATTTAGTGCCGAGTTATCCCTACTCACCGTGCCCATTTTTCTCTCAAGCCAAACGTCCCATGTTTGAGTTCAGCAGCACCATTAAGACTAAGCCTCAGATTCAGCAGGAGCTCACAGGAGCACAGCTCCTGAACCTTACTGATAGTTTCTCCTCTTCCTCCCCACCTACCTTGTCCATTGAATATTAGATGCAGCTGCATAACAATCCCTGGATTAGGAGAGCGGGCAGCCAGCCAGCCACCAGGGGCTTTGCCACGCCCCCAGCAGCCCTCATTAAACCCTGGAGAAGTCCACACCACCCTTTCCCCACTTATGTGATTTTGGGCGGCGGGTGGCTTGCTGGCCTTTTGCCTGGGGGGGAGGTGGCCCAGGAGAGCCCCAGGCGAGCAAGGCTGGCTTGGGCTGACTGGATCACTAGCCAGCCCAAGCAGGCCTCACTCACTCTGGGTCCTCTTTTCTTGCATTGGATTCTTTCTGGCCAGGGGGTGGGGTGGCATTTGCTAATGAGTTATGCTAATGAGCTCCACTTTTTTTTTTTTTTTTACAAAACAACGCGTTTTAAGACCAACAACATTTTATTCAAGGAATAAGCTTTTGTGTGCATGCACACTTCTTCAGACACATTGAAACAGAAATTACCAGTCCATGCATATCGGTAGAGAGTGAGCAGCAAATCGGCGTATAGCCCCACATCCACTGAGGGGACTGGCAATCCCATTTCCAACATCTCTGCGACAAGTGTGGAGCAATTGCACTTTACCCATCACTTAAGTCAGCTGCTGTGGAAAAATAGAGGCTGTCCAGATAGGGTCAGGACATAAAAGCCGAGAGATCCCAGCTCTCACTGTTGCCTCTGGATAAACATCTGGAGCAGAGGTCCATCAGCAGCTATTAGCCACAAGGTATAGATGGAACTCCCTGTCTGGGGCAAGTGGTGCTCTGTATTCTTGGTGCTTGGAGTGGGCACAATGGGAGGACTTCTAGTGTCCTGGCCCCACTGGTGGACCTCTTGATGACACTTGGGTTTTTTGGCCACTGTGTGTCAGTGTTGGACTGGATGTGCCATTGGCCTGTTCCAACATGGCTTCTCTAATGTTCTTATCTCCTCATTTCTCTGCACAGCTCTGGCCCATTGTAGCACTCTTCTCCCACTAAATATTTCCCTCCAGTTTTAGAAGCCACATGTCTTCTTTAGGATAATTACAGTCCATCATCCCTCTCCCATTCCTTCAGCTTAAAGTAACCACTCCTCTTGTAGTCAGTTTCTGGAACACAGCTTCTTCAGTGCCTCAGGCCTCTGTTGGATTGTGAATGATGGATGGTGAAAGAACATAGGAAAACCAGAGGGGTGGGGGGGAACAGAAGTTCAAGTTGGTACCCAAGAAGATGTCCATTTGTTTAGATTGATATATTAATACTTTTTTTCCCAATAAATGGTAAGTATCAGGGCTTTTTTGCAGCATATTAGGCTACATCCCGCTGATGTAGCCAATCCTCCAAGAGCTTACAGGGCTCTTCATACAGGGCCTGCTGTAAGCTCTTGGAGAATTGGCTACATCAGGGGTGTGTGACCTAATATGCAAAGGAGCTCCTGCTAGAATTCCACCCCTGGTTATAAGGATTATTGAGATAACGCAAGCAAAGTGTTATGAGCACTCTAAAGCACTAACTAAATGCTAAGCAATGTTAAGCATATTACAAAAAGGCCTTTTATTTTTATGGGAAGTAGTAAAGCGGCGTACCATCGGGATGAGGATTAAACTGTTTTCCTGGCTTCGATGACATTGGTGCTTTCACACATGCTGAATAACACAGTTTCAATCCACTTCAGCGACCAAATTTATTTTAAACTCCTCCGGAGCCCCAGATATGCCCAGATCTATTTTCCGCTATAGCCTCTGAGGAACACTGACTAAAATGGTTCCTACAGAGTATAATGGAGCCATACAAATCAGTAATCTCAATTATTTCCCAAATCCTAATACCATACCATTATTGGGATTCAGGAATATCAGGAAATACCAATATTTTTCAGGTTCAATATACCTAAACCTGAAAAATACCTTTTTGTTGTTGCATATGCCT
The DNA here is from genome assembly GCF_032191835.1 of Heteronotia binoei. NCBI lineage: Eukaryota > Metazoa > Chordata > Lepidosauria > Squamata > Gekkonidae > Heteronotia > Heteronotia binoei. Next base: position 120,915,534 of record NC_083229.1, on the reverse strand, counting down.
CGTTGGGACCCTTAGCCATTAAAAATGATGTGTACTTCAGTCTGAATAGTTTCATCCTGGACTTTCCCCTCTTGGTCATTTTAGAATGTGATGTAACAGTAGACACTGTGTTACATCCACCGCAAGATTTCCTCTTCCACAAGTCCGCTGTAAAGGAAAGGCCTAGAACTCCTGTGCCAGTCTGGTCTAAAGAAAAAGTCTAGTGTAGCTGCTTACACCAAATCAAACTTATTGTATCCCCATTTGTGATTCTCCTGGCACAAGCTCTTGTGCAGACAGTGTCTGGGTACCGTAATATATAGGGAAGAAAATGCTAGGTGTCACACAAGATCTTGCCTCAGCAGAATTACACTTAAGCCCACTTACGTTTTGGCACACACTTCTCTGGATGTAAGCCAGTGGTTTCTACAGGGAGATGTGAGCTATTTACATCTCCACCTATCCGACAGTCCTTCACATTATATCTGTTTGGCTTCACGTCCATTAAAGGATACTGATTATAAGCACTTATCGCACAATCACTCCATCAGCCCTTAGAAATGGCCATTGCCACTGTGCCATTTTACACATCGATGGTTTTGTACATAACACCAGGGCTTTTTTTTAAAGCAGGAATGCACAGGAACGCAGTTCTGGCTGGCTTGGCATCAGAGGGTGTGGCCAGGGCTCTTTTTCTAGCAAGAGCTCCTCTGCATATTAGGCCACGCCCTCCTGATGTAGCCAGTCCTCCTGGAGCTTACAGTAGGCCCTGAACTAAGAGTCCTCTAAGCTCTTAGAGAATTGGCTACATCAGGGGGGGCGTGGCCTAATATGCAGAGGAGCTCCAGCTAGAAAAAGAGCCCTGGTGCCGTGGCCTATTATGCAAATGAGTTCCTGCTGGGCTTTTTCTACAAAAAAGCCATGCATAACACTGATGAAGTTTTGTATGCTGTTCCCACATTTTTCTAGGTAATGCAATTAAAATTTTTAGTGTGAATTTCCTCTCTCTTTCTCCCTCTGGTTTTTTTTTTTAAAGAACACTGCCTTATTAGATCATGGAAGGCGTCATCTAATTATGTGGCACCTCTGTTGTCAGAAAGAGTTTCCTTAATCTCATTTCTGCGCAACTGATCTGGCGAGCTTGATAAGGTTACGGGTATCAGCCCACATCACCCCAAGCTTACTCAACACAAAAGAGATGTTGAGTGGATTCTCTTAAACATATTCTGCCTATGGCCATCAGAAGGATACCCATCATTACTAGTTCATAGAGAAATGTCATGTCGTAATTGATCATGATATCAGTCCTCTTCGATTCATCCTTGTGCCTGCTTCTGAAATTAATGCTTCGGCCAGCTTTCTGATAGCCCGTGGAATAAAAACGGGGAGGTCGCCTTTCCACCTAAATTCTTACAAGTGCTTTTGATGTACCCTCCGGACTCCATGATGTAGTCAACTCTAATTGCGAGATGACGCGCCTTGCTTGCAGTTCTCCACTTCACCGAGCGATCGGAAGTTCCGGGCAGCTACTGCAGCCTTGGTTTCCTCACAAGGAAACAGCATTTTTATGGTGTTTGTTTCCCCCCCCCCCCAAAAAAAAATTCCTCCAGACCAAGGGTGGCCAAACTTGCTTCATGTAAGAGCCACATAGAATAAACATCAGATATTAGCTGCAAAACATGAACATCAGATGTTTGTGAGCCGCAAGTCTTGTAGAAAAATAGGTGGTGGAGCTCATTAGCATAACTCATTAGCATATGCCCCCCCCCCGGCAAAAGCAACCTAATGCAAGAAAGGAGAGCCCTAGGCGAGCGAGGCCTGCTTGGGCTGGCTAGAATTACAGCCAGTCCAAGCAGGCCTTGCTCGCCTGGAGCTCTCCTGGGCTGCCCACCCCCCCCCCCCAAGTCAAAAGGCCAGCAAGCCACCCACTGCCCAAAATCATGAGTGGAGAAGGGGTGGCATGGGCTTCTCCAGGGGTTAATGAGGGCTGCTGGGGGCGTGGCAAAGCCCCTGGTGGCTGGCTGGCTGCCCGCTCTCCTAATCCAGGGATTGTTATGCAGCTGCATCTACTATTCAACGGACAAGGTAGGTGGGGAGGAAGAGGAGGAACCCTCAGAAAGGTTCAGGAGCTGCACTCCTGTGAGCTCCTGCTGGATCTGATGCCTGGATGGGAGGAGAAGAGAGAGATGGAAATAAATCAACTTTAAATGGATTCTCCAGGCTGGCTTGGAGAAGTGATTTAAAGAGAGAAATGCCTTTTCTGTGCCAACTGACGGGGCAGCGGGGGCTTCAAGAGCCACACAATATGTGAGGAAGAGCCACAGTTTGGCCACCCTGCTCCAGACGATGGGAGAGCAAGGAAGCATTCCAGTGCTGGTCTACAAAAGAGCTCCTTTTCCACTTAAAAGTGTCTTGGCCACACATAAGTGCATGTGTGACAGAATGTAAAAAACTGGCTTCATATATACCTAGTACCTTTTACCCCCCCTTCCACCAAGGAAATCAAGGCAGCCATCCTTTCCCCAACTTAGCCTTCCAACATTATTTTCAGCTATATTCGTCTGAGAGGATATGGCTGGCCAAAGTCACCCAGCCAGCTTCATGACAGTGTGGGGATTTGATCCTAGGCCCAGCTTTGAGTCCCTTAGGGTGCATTCACACTACACTAAATAGTGCATTTGCAACTGGATTTTTACTGTGCAAGAATAGCAAAAGTCCAGTTGCAAAACACATTATTTACTGTAATCTAAATGGTAAGGTAAGGTAGTCCCCTGTGCAAGCACCAGTCGTTTCCGACTCTGGGGTGACGTTGCTTTCACAACATTTTCACAGCAGACTTTTTACGGGGTGGTTTGCCATTGCCTTCCCCAGTCATCTACACTTTCCCCTCAGCCAGCTGGGTACTCATTTTACTGACCTCGGAAGGATGGAAGGCTGAGTCAACCTTGAGCCAGCTACCTGAACCCAGCTTCCGCCGGGATCGAACCCAGGTTGTGAGCAGAGAGCTTGGACTGCAGGACTGCAGCTTTACTGCTCTGTGGCCCCTTAGTCATAACCACTACATCACAATAGCTCTCTATATGCAGAAAGTTGTGAATTATTCTCACATTCTTTTGTGAGCAAATACAGGTCTGAAAATTGTTATTGCTTCGTAGTGCGTTTGTTGTATCCTGTAGTGTACATATTGTGTATTTAGTAGCAGGTTTACTTCCTTTCCAATACCAGAATTCTCTAGATGTTCTGGGGGAGACCATAGTGCAGGGGTGGCCAACGGTAGCTCTCCAGATGTTTTTTGCCTACAACTCCCATCAGCCCCAGCCAGCATGGCCAGTGGCTGGGGCTGATGGGAGTTGTAGGCAAAAAAACATCTGGAGAGCTACCGTTGGCCACTCCTGCCATAGTGTACAGACTCCTGCTGGAGCTCCCCACCCCCTTTCATCCAGCCAACCACAAAAATTATAAATATTTTTCTTTTATCAATGACACTGCAACTATCAGCAGTGTCCACCACCACCACCCCATTCGAGCATGTGGGCTGTCCTAACTCAATAGTTGCTAGACACCCATGCTCATTAAGGAAAAATCCAGCTATCAATACTTATTGAACAAGCACTTTCGGGTAGCTTTAAAGGCCTCACTTGACCCTCGCTGTTTCATTATCAAGCAACTGAGTTCACAAAATGATGGTTCTGTTTTCTCTCATCTCAACTCAGTGGCATTTCCACTTTGCTGAATATTATACTAGTTTATTTTGGACTTCACACATCTTGTATTCATTAGCAGTTTTATTTCCTTTGCACGGCAGAGCTGTCTGCATTACACTCCGCAGCCCTTCAAAGCGAGGAACCGCCAATATCTAACGCACAAAAGAGGCCCCATTTTTTTAAAAAGTATTTTTGAGGAGGAAAGGAACCACAATTTGAAAAGTGAACAACGTATTTTCTCGTTTGCAGAGACATTTTCTCTATTATAACAGGTACAATGTGAGAAGGCAGCGTTGTTTGGCAAAAAGCACTTGAAAAGTGTTAGTTTCTGAAAGATGGAAGAGTGAAGCTGAACCTTCAGAAGTGCTATACAGACTTTATTCAATAGATATCCAGATTCTGCCGTTGAGTTCAGCAGAGCTGAAGACATTAACAGTTTTTTAAAGGTGCAAGATAGGATGTAGTTATGAGGGAAAAACCTGTTTTCTCACCATATCGCGTTACTTCAGAATGGGCTTTAATTCCAGTTTTGGACATTGGGGGTTTCCCCAACAGTCTTTCATTTCTCACATTAGTTGTCCTCTACTACAGGTGGTAGTTAAAATTAGGGAACTGTAAAACTAGAAGGAACCTCAGGGGGCATCCCAAAAATTGAGAAAGTAATTTTTAAAAAATATGACATTGGCTGTAGTGTCACATCACTTCTGTAAAAAAAAAAGAAGAAAAAAAGGAAGTGACATAAGGTAGCTCTAGAAATCAGTGGAAACACTATGGTAAAGACCATTGAGTTTCTGGTAATTCCTAGAGTTATGCTGCAGCCAGTGTCATGTCACACCCACAGCCCTCCTGCCAGTTTGCAGGTACTGCCTGGCATCCTATCTAGCAAGATGAGAGCTGAACTCTGCTGTTAGAAGAGAAGCATGGTGATCCCCAATACTTTGGTCTGATAATGTTAATACCGATGCAGTCGGGAGGGCATTTGCAAAGTGGGGTTAGGGAACTGGTGTATGCAGCACAGATGCTCCCAGCACTCTGACCTCAGATCCTTTTAAGCAGAGATGTCAGATATTGAGCCTGAGAATCTTTCACAGGAAAGCCGTGCACCTCTCCCCTGACACGACCTTTCCTCCAACTTGTGTTCTCCGTACAAGACTGGGATTAAAAAGATGTCCAGAAGATCCCCTTCATAAACAGCTAGGAAAATAAATTCAAAAGGCTTAATCTGAAAGAGATGCCAGTATGCAAGTGGGAAACATGATTTTTGGCCACTAGTGATTGGGGGCGGGGGAGGTTGCCTTGTGACTGCTAATATCTAGTAGATGTCAAGATACATAGAGGTGTCCTAGAGCTGGGCTCCTACAAAGAAAGTCTTGGTGTCAGGAAACAAGGTCTCCCACTTTGATAGGAGACCCCTGCCCTTCACCTGTTCCACAGGGTGGCCGGAGACAGCAGTGGAAGTAAGGGGAAGTGATTGGCACATCATGACATCGCTTTTAGCGTGTATTTGAGACACATGCTAGAGCAGGGTCCCAACTCTTTATGAGTCTGTGGCACCTTTCGAATTCTGGCACAGGGCAGCGGGCAGCATCACAAAATGGCTACCACATGAGGTAGAGCACAATCACAAAATGGCTGCCACGGGAGGTAGAGCACAATCACAAAATGGCTGCCACACGAGATAAAGCACTATCACAAAATGGCTGCCACAGGAGGTAGAGCACAATCACAAAATGGCTGCCACAGGAGGTAGAGCACAATCACAAAATGACTGCCACAGGAGATAGAGCACAATCACAAAATGGCTGCCACAGGAGGTAGAGCACAATCACAAAATGGCTGCCACACGAGATAAAGCACTATCACAAAATGGCTGCCACAGGAGGTAGAGCACAATCACAAAATGGCTGCCACACGAGATAAAGCACTATCACAAAATGGCTGCCACAGGAGGTAGAGCACTATCACAAAATGGCTGCCACACGAGATAAAGCACTATCACAAAATGGCTGCCACGGGAGGTAGAGCACTATCACAAAATGGCTGAAGCTCCGTTCAACAGCATGCCTTTCAGTCTGCACAGTTAATCAGAAGCCCTGCTCAGGAAAACCCCCACCCACTTTCTAAAAGTATTTGGTGGGTATCAGGAAAGGTGTCAGCGGGTGCCTCACCACACATGGGCACCATGTTGGGGACGCCTGTGCTAAAGTGTTGCCGGAAGTGACATCGTTACCTCGCCGGTTATCCCCCCTCCCAGGTGAGCGTCTTGCTGGTTGCCAACCTCCGGCTTGCAGCACTACCAGATGTAAAGCTTGACAATGGTCCTGCCCTAAGCCTGCGGGATTTGTGATCTGCCAAACTGAACGGAGACCACCCGCCATGGCTGGTTAGCTTCCTGTTTTACTGCTCGCAGGCCTGGAGCTGCAGACAAAAGAGTCTTAAGAAACATGCATGGACTGCTGTCATTGGCTGATGAACTGCATTCAGCCCGGTGAGTTATACGATGCAAGCCAGGCCCAGGGCAAGCCCCAACCAAATGAATTCACAGTAGTATCAGGACCACGGAGGAAGAAAAGCTTCAGAAATACACAATCAACTCTCTGTATACCAAAAATGCAATAGAGGTGTATTTAAATGCCACTAAATCCCCAAATATAGCATCCGTTGTCACCATGTATCATCATAGAACATAATAATAGAAAAAAAATACAAAAGGGAAGCCATGTCAGTTGCTCGCCGCCGCTACTGTCCACATAAGGCAAAAATGCCAAATCTTCGCAGATAGTCCAGCGGCTGTTAATTAACAGCAGTGTCTTGTAGACTATGTCTAACGATTGGAGGAAGCCTGGATCAATATAGAGGATCGTTACAATGAATTCTGGCACTACCGGACCAATTTAATTTTGTTAATAATATAAAAGGTCCCAAGAAGAAGGATTTCATATCCGAAACGGTTTTCATAACTGGACCAGCCTGCTGTTGGACTATCTGCAAGGATACATATGAGACTTTGGCATTTTTGCCTTATGTGGACAGTTGCGACAAGCAACTGACATGGCTTTCCTTTTGTATTTTTTTCCATTATTATGTTCTATGGTGATACATGGAGACAACTGATGTTGTATTTGGGGATGCAGTGGCATTTAAATACATGTCTATTGAATTTTTGGTACACGGAGAGTCGGTTGTGTGTTTCTGAAGCAACCGAATGAGGGCAGAGTGTGGCGAGAGGTCAGGAAGGTGCCATTTAGGTCCTTCAGCTGTGTGTTTTGAACCATACAATCGACAGCCTTCAAGGCAGCCTAGTGCCTCTTGAAATGTCAGACTTCCCCTGGAAAAAAAATCTTTTGAGCTTTCCGTAACATGCAGAACCTCTCTCCTCAGCCGCTGGATTTTGAAAAGAAACGACAGTTCACTCTGAAAGTGGAGGCCGCCAACCCTCATGTGGATCCCAGATTCGTCTATCTTGGACCGTTCAAAGACGTCACTACGGTCAGGGTTCTGGTGGAGGATGTTGACGAGCCTCCAGTGTTCAGCAGGCCGGCATATGTGCTAGAAGTGAAAGAAGACGTCCCGATAAGCACCGTCATAGGAACCCTCACTGCCCGGGACCCGGACGCGGCCCGGAATCCTATCAAGTAAGCATTGACAATTTCCACTTTTATCGCTTATCTTCTAAACATAACCATGTTTGTTTGTTTTTTAAAAAGTGACCCTCTTGAAAATGATGTAGCTGAGTAACAGTAGGCCTGATGGGTTCTCCCCCCCACCCCATTTCTAGATTACATTCTGTGACCTTTAGGGCTTTTTTTTGTAACAGGAACTCCTTTGCATATTAGGCCACACACCCCGATGTAGCCAATCCTCCTGGAGCTTACAGTAGGCCCTGTACTAAGAGCCCTGTACAGTCTTGGGAGGATTGGCTACATCATGGGGGTGTGGCCTAATATTCAAAGGAGTTCCTGCTACAAAAAAAACCCCTGGCCACTACTCCTCCTTTGTCTTCTGGGAATTGTTGTTTTTTACCTTTTAAAGTGGTGAACAAAAGAGGAGGGAGCAGATAATTAAGATGTTCTATGGAAGGAACCATGGTTGTCAAACAGGTACCCTCTACAACCGCAGATGTTATGTTAGAGCACGGGTGGCCAAACTGTGGCTCTGGAGTCACATGCGGCTGTTTCACACACATTGTGTGGCTCTTGAAGCCCTCACCAGCTCATTGGCTGGCTTGGAGAAGGCATTTCTCTCTTTAAGACCCACTTCTCCAAGCCAAGCCAGCCAGCTGATCCACATGCTTCCACAGAAAAGAGCCAGCCAGCAGCTTGGAGAATGCATTTAAAGTCAAAGTTGCTTTCTTTCTGCCTCTCCCTCCCCCATCTATTTTCCTTCCTTCCTTCCCTCCCTCCTTCCTTCCTTTCTTGCGGCTCTCAAACACCTGACATTCATGTCTTGAGGCTCTCAAAGATCTAATGCTTATTCTACGTGGCACTCACATTAAGCAAGTTTGGCCACCCCGTGTTAGAGAAAGAATTGCGTGGTGTTTGGGGTGAATTAAAAAAAAAATTCTGATCACAAAATACAGGGATTGGCACAGTAGTTAAGGCGAAATACACTGTGAGATGTTTTGTCTGTGTGTAAGCGGGGGAAAGCATCACAAAATGGTTCGTGCTAAGTGAGAATCTAAGCTGGTGTGTGAAAAACAGAACCCTAGAAATGAAGACCTCGTTAAGTGCAAAGTTTGATTCCGGTGGACTCAGACTTGGCTCTGCAGCTTCAGACTAACATAGCAACCCACCTGAATCTAATTAAGAAGTACAGGGTGATGACTGCAGAGTAACCTTTTAGTGAACAACTTAGGGCTTCATCTCAAGGAACTTACAAAATTCAACTGGCTGAGAAGGGAAACAAACCCAAGAGTAATAGGGCTTGGGGGTGAACAAGTACAGTGACGTGTCCTTGGGTTCAATTGCCCATGAAGATGAGGATAGAAGAAAAGTCCAAGGCTTGTCAGAAGGACTTGGAGGAGGAGGAGTACCGGTTCTTGTACTGCACTTTTCTCTACCTTCAGGAGTCTCCAGGCGATTTACAGTTGCCATTCCCTTCCTCTCCCCACAACAGGCACCTTTTGAGGCAGGTGGGGTTGAGAGTTGTGAGAGAAGTGTGACTGGCCCAAAGTCACCCGGCGGGCTTCAGGTGGAGGAGGAGTGGGGAATCAAACTCACATCTTCAGATCAGAGCCAGCTGCCCCTAACCACTACACCAAGCTTTATTTCTTTTAGTATATTTCTATTCCACCCATTCCCCATAGGGCTCAGGGCAGAGCACAACAAAAACATTTTATGAACAAACCACTCAACAGCACTCAGAACATTTCCAAACCATCACAATATGTGGAGGGAGAGAGCAGTAGCATCACAGAAATATCTTTGGAGGGAGTTCCGGGCATCAGGCGCAGCAAGGACACTGCGTGGTATTGTTTTTTCCGAAGATTTCCCAGTGGCTCAAGTGGTAAAGTCAGGGGAGTGAAGGTTGTGGCTCCTCAGATAGAAGAATGAAGGTGAAGAAGAGCAAAGGAGAATTTAACGGCAGGTGAGGGATGCCGAAGAAGACGTATAGCAAGAAATCACGCAAAACTTGTCCATCTAGATATACCCCCAGACCCAGAAAGAATGATCGGGGAGGGGAGAATGCGGAAGAATGGAGAGAGGAAGAGGGACTACGCTACCTCACAAAGTGCAAACCTGCACTTAGGACTGATTCCACGAGGTGCTTTCCTGGAGCAATGTCTCCTAAGATCTTCCCAGATCTGTGTGGACAGATTAGGGCTGCGTTGCCTTGACAATTGCACACCGCCCCCCCCCCCCTCCACAAACACGCACACACCATTCAGAATGTAAACACTAACTCTGACACTCCCTCTGAGCTCAGGGGAAGATGCAATTAGACCATTATAAGCACTGCTTGTCACTTACGTGTCAGGAAAGTGACAGTTGGAAATAAAACCTTCAGACATCTGATGTTACATTGAAAACCCCTCAGCTTCCTGCGCACACACACATAAACACACACACACAGGTTTGTTGCTTTGTAAAACAACACTGAAGCAGAGAGCAGTGTCAGTTTTGAACCCCCCCCCTTTGGTCTCCCATTAAAGAAGACTTCATTATATAATTATTCATGTGTTTACTGGGGGGGGGGGGGATGCACGCATGCATTCCTCGGTGACCCACAACAGTCTTCTTGACCTGCAGTTACTTCTGGCAAAAAGTTGCCGTGTTTAAGAAACCAATTAGGAGGATTTTTAAGAAGCAGAATTTGTTAAAGAAAGAAAGAAAGAAATCTCCCCTTCGGCACGAGCCAATGGAGTGACATGCGAAAATAACATTTTAGTAGCTGATTCCCCTCGTCTGCCTGAGCACTAGCTGACATTTCAGATGAATAAATGCATTTGGTTCCTACCCAGATGTACAGCTGACAATCCTGGCTCCAGTGGGGGGAGATCTGGTCCCATTAAGGCCTCATAGTGGAAAGAACACCGTTCAGCGAAAGCAGCACGGCCATGCGCCCGCCACGGGGTGCAATCGCTGCTCGTCTGCCTGCCTCCCTCTTGCATTTGAAAGCACAAAACGGTAGCTCCGCCTAAATTACCCAAAAAAGCGGTACATTTGCCAAATGGCAGATCTGCAACCCTGCATGCCACTGAACCGTCGGAAGAAGATGATAGCTTGTCACTACAATGGGGGGGTGACCTGCCCAAAGGGTGATTAACACATGTGATTCACTGCCACAGGTGGTGGCAGCTGCAAGCATAGATGGCTTCAAGAGGGGATTGGATAAATGTATGGAGCAGAGGTCCCTCAGTGGCTATTAGCCACAGGGTATTGATGGAACTCTCCGACTGGGGCAGTGATGCTCTGTATTCTGGGTGCTTGGGGGTGGCAGCAGTGGGAGGGCTTCTAGTGTCCTGGCCCCACTGGTGGACCTCCTGATGGCACCTGGTTTTTTTGGCCACTCTGACACAGAGACCGATTTCACACTCACCTTACGCCGCTCTCACATTCGTCCTCTCAGCTTGGCTATCTTCTGATTTCCCACTATCTGCCATGGGGCTGCAGCAAGGATCAGCATTTTCACACAGCAAACAGAAACTGCTAAAAACCAGTTTCTGTTTGCTGCGCAGAAACGCCAACACTTGCTGCAGCCCTGGGGCAGATAGTGGGAAATCGGAAGTTCACTGAGAAGACGAATGTGAGTGCGGCATAAGGTGAGTGCGGAATCGGTCAGTGTTGGACTGGATGGGCTGTTGGCCTGATCCAACATGGCTTCTCTTATGCTCATGGAATTACTACAGTGAGATTTATGTGCTCCCACCCACCCCACCCCCGCAAAAAAAAAATGTTCAGAAGCTACAGGGGATTCAGAAGACAGCTGTAAGGCTGAAGAATGGTAAAAGGCAGAAAGGATTTTTCTCTCTCTCTTTGAATGTTTCTGATCAGACGTTTCCATACCGATCCAAGGACTTTCCCTTTCCCATGTCAATATCAATACAAAGAGTTTCAGTCATGTCCTCATATGATTATTAACCTTCCAGCTTATCGTTTTCCCAGGGTCTGAGGGGAAATAAACTCTCCAAATGTAACACAAACACGCGAGTAATTTCATTAAAGAAATGTAAAAAAATGAGTTTGATGTTGTCGACTTAATTTTTAATCGTCTTTGTGATTCGTAAAGTCAAAGTCCCCACAAACTCAGTGTAATTAGCAAGCCTGTGATCAAAAGAGACCCGAGACGACTCAAACGAAGTGAAAGGAATGACAGAGTAGCTTATTAAAGAACACCCTTCTAGGAGAGGGTTAATGATATAATTAGAATATGTTTAAGCTACTCTGCCCTTCTCTAGTATTTCTTTTTTCTTCTGAAAGAAGAAAAGAAAGTTGTTGCCTTTCAATCAAGAGTTTGTCAAGCCGATATGTTCCATATTAGTGTTGTGTTAACTTTCTTTTCTGCTAACAATTCAGTGTGTGCAGTGATTCTGGACCAGTTATGCTTTCCCATAAAATTAATATTAAAATGGGCAACTATCATGTAAATGGAGGAGATGCTCCTTAAATGCTGTTGATCCTCAAGAAGGGGTACCGTTCCCCCGGTGGCCGCGGGGAATCCACCGACCCCTCACTCCTGTTGCCCACCATCACTCGAAGCAGTCACAGGAGTCTTACAACCTCAGCCCTCCCCCCCCCTTTTTTTACAGTGTTACCCTATTGGTTGGAGATGAAAAGTAGAATTTATGATCCCCTTGTACTTTTTGGAAGCAGTTGTTTCAGAGACCGAAGGGGAGGAGATACCGTAGGTCCTATTACCTCCCCCCCACACACACACACACTGTGAGTCATAACAATTTATTTATTGAGTTTATATACACCTTTGCAGATACCTGCTTGAGGTAGCTCACAGAGTGAAAAAAGAATTCAAATGAAATAATTTAAAAATAACATAAGAATAAACAATATTAGAACAGCGATTTAAAACAAGCCTGAAAAGAAGACCACAGATTTGTACCACGCCTTTCTCCCTGAATCAGAGTCTCAGAGTGGCTTACAATCTCCTACATCTTCTTCCCCCACAACAAACATCCCGTGAGGTGGGTGGGGCTGAGAGGGCTATCACAACAGCTGCCCTTCCAAGGACAACTCTTGCAATAGCTATGGCTAACCCAAGGCCATTCCAGCAGGTGCAAGTGGAGGAATGGGGAATCAAACCCGGTTCTCCCAGATAAGAGTCCGCACGCTTAAGCACTACACCAAACAGCATGAAACAGCATTCAGCAGCCTGAAGTGATATCCATAAAACAGTCCACAGGCTAGAATCAGACCATTATAAGATGGGGAAAGCCTAGATTTTTTAAAAAAATGTTTTGTCCTGGCACCTAAAGGGCAGTAAGGTAATCACCAGGCAAACCTCAAGAAAGAGTGCATTCCAAAGGCAAGGTATCAACACTGCAAAAGCCCTGCAGTCTATCAGTGGAATTAAAGGAGGAGGCACAGGATTCTCCCTTAGTTTTATAGCTCTTGTAGGAGCTGTATTTACTAACCTTGGTGTCAAGATGCATAATAATACCAATGGTGGTCAGTGATTTATATAGTACATTTGTGTTTCCTTCTCACTGGTGCTATAATTCCCTAACCTTTCCCTATGCGGTTTTATGGGGCTGTTATTCCCAGCCTTTTTTTGTTTTGTTTTTTTTAAGTATTCTAGCATGGCTGTGTTGTAAAGTGTTTACATATGTATTTTGTCAGTTTGGTGTAGTGGTTAAGTGTGTGGACTCTTATGTGGGAGAACCAGGTTTGATTCCCCACTCCTCCACTTGCAGCTGCTGGAATGGCCTTGGATTAGCCGTAGCTATCACAGGAGTTGTCCTTGAAAGGGCAGCTGCTGTGAGAGCCCTCTCAGCCCCACCCACCTCACAGGCTGTCTGTTGTGGGGGGGTCGGGAGATAAAGAAGATCGTGAGCCACTCTGAGATTCGGAGTGGAGGGCGGGATATAAAGCCAATATCATCATCTTCTTTTCTGTGCAAAGATAGTATTACGGATTTTAATACAGAAGTGTGTATAATATTTGTTCATGGCTTGTGGCTCTCAAACATCTGATGTTTATTCTGCGCGGCTCTTACATAAAGCAAGTTTGGCCACCCCTGCTCTCTGCCCTGTTGCTGGCCCTCCAGAGGAACTGGCTGGCCACTGTGTGAGACAGGATGCTAGACTAGATAGGCTATCGGTCTGATCTAGCAGGGTTCTTCTGATGTTCTTATGAAGGCCTTGGCCTCTGTGCCCTGGTGTTGGCCCTCCAGAGGAACTGGTTGGTTACTGTGTGAGACAGGATGCTAGACTAGATAGGCTATTGGTCTGATCTAGCAGGGTTCTTCTGATGTTCTTATGAAGGCCTTGGCCTCTGTGCCCTGGTGTTGGCCCTCCAGAGGAACTGGTTGGTTACTGTGTGAGACAGGATGCTAGACTAGATAGGCTATTGGTCTGATCTAGCAGGGTTCTTCTGATGTTCTTATGAAGGCCTTGGCCTCTGTGCCCTGGTGTTGGCCCTCCAGAGGAACTGGTTGGTTACTGTGTGAGACAGGATGCTAGACTAGATAGGCTATTGGTCTGATCTAGGCAGGGTTCTTCTGATGTTCTTATGAAGGCCTTGGCCTCTGCCCTGGTGTTGGCCCTCCAGAGGAACTGGTTGGTTACTGTGTGAGACAGTATGCTGGACTAGATGGACTCTCACTGGTCTGATCCAGCAGGGCTCTTCTGATGTTCTTATGAAGGCCTTGGCCTCTCTGCCCTGTTGCTGGCCCTCCAGAGGAACTGGTCAGCCAGTGCATGAGGTAGGATGCTGGACTAGATGGACTGTTGGTCTGATTTTACGTTCTTATGATTTTGCTGCAAATCCGAAGGTGGGTGAGATTTATTTGAGATGAAAGTTGGGAACCAGTTCGCTACCCTCCTGGACACTGGTTTGCAAACAGCACTTCCTTGACGGTGATATTGGGAACCCCTTGAGGTACATACTTCTCTCCAACTTAGCCTATCAGTGCTGCAGCATTGCTTTTGAAGGGCCGCAGCAGCAAAGCCCTTGTGGGTTGTACCCAGGTTGTAAATTCAGGATAGAACATAAATGGGTCCCCCCACCCACATCGCTTCTGTGAACGGTGTCACAGACGCCGTGCTAAGTCCTTGACATTCGGATTTCAAGATATTAGGAAACCCAACACCGCTAATCCTCAATTCATTGAACTTGTGAAAGATGCTTGCTTAAATCTCATTAAATAACGTGCCAAATAAGAACCATGGCACTGCTGCCAACTTTCAGTGTGTCTGAGATACTAATTGCTACCCCAGTTTGAGGTCCTAGATTTTTTTGCAACTCAAATAGTTCTGTGAAGATCTCTGCCGGCAAACAGCCTTTGAAGTCAAGAGGCACAAAAACGCTTTGTGCTGCAGGCTTTTAAAAAGCAACGGAGAGAGCATCTTTGGTTTCGCTTAGAAAGAAGCAAATCCCTCCCCCGTCCCCCTCCCCCCCCAAAAAACCCTCATGATCATTAATTTACTTTAATCCATTCATCTGGAAGGAATGACTGCTGACCTTTTAAGAGATGGAAGTGGAAGTGCAGTGTAACGATGTGAACTTAAGAATCTGTCGCATTGATTGTCAATGTGCATGTACGACAGCACTGAAAGTCCCTTACCTGAGAGGAGCACCATCAGATTTTCCTCACTGTCAAATGTGTATTACCCAATATCGCCATCTAGAAGAAAGGATGTAGTGACATTGTTACAGTGCTGCACTAGTTCTAGGGCGGGTAGGGAACGCTGGCTCTCCAGATGGTTTTTTTTGCCTACAACTCCCATCAGCCCCAGCCATTGGCCATCCTGGCTGGGGCTGATGGGAGTTGTAGGCAAAAAAACATCTGGAGAGTCAACGTTCCCTATCCGTTCTAGGGAAAGCCCAGTCTTTGATGAAACACTATATGTGTCCTTGGACCAGTGACTAGATTGGATCCAGCTAGCTTTTCCACTCAATCTCATGAGTTTCCCTCTTTACTAGAGACCAGGGGTGGCCAAACTGTGGCTCTTTCACCCATATTGTGTGGCTCTCAAACCCCCCACCCCACCCCATTGGCCAGCTGTGAGCAGGGATGTGAAGGCCTGGAATAAAAATGGAAAAATTTGCAAGGGGGACTGTTATTCCAACTTTTTCTCAAAAGCCTTCCCCTCCTGCCGTTTTTTTTTCTGATGAAAAACTGGAAATGTTGGGGAATTCTCTTTTAGAATGAGTGAAAAGTTTTTAAAGACAAGGTGGGCTTGCTGTAGACTAGGGGTGTCAAAACATGCGGCCTGGGGGCCAAATCAGGCCCCCGGAGGGCTCCTATCAGGCCCCCGAGCAACTGGCTCTTCGCCCTGTATTTGCTTCCTTCTGCATCTCAGCTTGCTTTACAAGGCTTGCTCAATCACACAGGAGCTACAGAGCAATCCCTCAATTTTCTCCACTGGTTGAGGCTCCCCGCCCCCAGTCCACTGGGGAGGGAGGGAAAGAGCCAGAGCTTCCTTTGCCCAGTTCCCTGGATCCCATGGGAGAAATACAAAGAAAACACCTTTAAGACCAACAACTGCTAATATTTTAAGCATGTTTTATTTTAACGTTTTTTTTTGGGGGGGGGGGAATCTTTAGTCGTGTTTGTGTCCTTTAAAAAGTTTATCTCTCTGCTACCTAATCTTAAATAGGTACACACATGGTCTGGCCCAATATGGCCCAAGAAGGTCTCATTTATGTCAGATCCGGCCCTCAACAAATGAGCTCGACACCCCTGGGGGAAGCGGTGATCAGATAGGCCAGGGGTGGCCAACGGTAGCTCTCCAGATGTTTTTTTTTTGCCTACAACTCCCAACAGCCCCAGCCATTGGCCATGCTGGCAATGTTGTAGGCAGAAAACATCTGGAGAGCTACCGTCGGCCACCCAAGATAGGCTATTTGACCCAGTTTTGTTGCTTCTTCCTCAAGGCTCAAAAATGATCATTCAGACGGTGACGTCTGCCTCCCATTCTGCAGTCCTCGGCAGCCCGTACTCACAGCTGACTTTTCCAACACCAGGGGAAAAAAGCAGACCTTTAAGGACTGAACTAGTCTCACTGTGCAGTTCCTGATGTCTGAACTTTCTCTCGCGAAATCAAGCCATTTGGAAAGCCAGCAAGCACCCAGGCATTAGCGCCATTTGAAAAATTCATTCAGCAGTGTGCGCTTAAGCGGATCTTCATCCCAGATTGTCTCTCTTTTTAAAACCTTCCAAAGAAAAATGCCTCTGCTCTGTATTTCTGCTCTTTTCTGCCCGCAGCTTTGCGGCACGCGTTGTTGGGAAAGGAGTAATTGAAAAGATGAGAGGTTTTTCAGAGAGGGAGGGGGCAGCCTGAGAAGATGCTGCAACTCCAAACTTTTAAATAAAAACATCCGCACAGGGCACAGGATGAGGCTTCTCTATTCTTTCCCCCACCCCCAGCTTTGAAACTTTTGAAACATTTAATCTTTAAGAAGCACGAGGGCTTTTTTTTTGTAGCAGGAACTCCTTTGCATTTTAGGCCACACCCTCCAATGTAGCCAATCCTCCAAGAGCTTACAGTAGGCCCCATGCTAAGAGCCCTGTAAGCTCTTGGAGAGTGGTACCCAACCTTTTTGGCGCAATTTTTTCACGGATCGGACAGCGGGGAATGGTTTCGGGATGATACAATTGTGCACTTATTTTGGTGTGGTGGTGAAGTGTGCAGCCTCTTATCTGAGGTTTGATTCCCCACTCCTCCACTTGCAGCTGCTGGAATGGCCTTGGGTTGACCATAGCTTTCGTAGTTGTCCTTGAAAGGGAAGCCTCTGGGGAGAGCTCTCCCAGCGCCACCCACCTCAGAGTGTCTGTTGTGGGGGAGGAAGATAAAGGAGATTGTGAGCCACTCTGAGATTCGGAGCGAAGGGCAGGATATAAATCCAATGTCTTATTATTATTACTACTACATTGTAAAATATGATGAAATAATTATACAGCTCACGGTCTGATTGCTAACAGGCCATGGACCAGTACCAGTCCACGGCCTAGGGGCTGGGCACCCATCTTGGAGGACTGGCTACATCAGGCAGGGTGTGGCCTAATATGCAAAGGAGTTCCTGCTACAAAAAAAAAAGCCCTGAGAAGCACAGTTTAAAAAACACTTCCCTCAAAACCGTACTATAAATCCCAGCAGTCTCCCCCTGCAATCCCATTGGCCATTAGCTGCCAAGAGTCTGAAGTGATACTTCCCATGAGCACTTACGCACATGCTCAAAAGCTCCCACTTCGTTTGAGGGAGTGAGTGCGGGGTTAAGCGGGTTAAGGGTGTGATGGCTGATCAAATTTCTCCATTACAAAAAAGTGGAGAAATTGGAGGCGGGGCCAGACTACACTAACCCCGCCGTGTGACTGCAAGCACATGCAGCTCTTAAATCCAAGTTGTATTTCAGCCGTTAGAAGGAAACCTAATCTTCACATGGGGTTTCATTGCTTCTCAGCATTTGTGTGCCTTCTGTGACCTGATGTGGTTGCCCTTTTCACCTCTCCCTCAAACCTCTACCTGCAGACTTAGAAAAAAGTACCATGTTGCCTTATCTTGCAGGAAGGAGAAAAAAGATCAGGAGGAGGCGGGTCAGAAACTGCATCAAAGGCTCAAAGGATAACTCAGCGTTTCATTCAGAACTGAGCTCTCTCTAACCAGATATAGGGTCGCCAGGTCTGTGTTGGAAAATACTTGGAGACTTTGAGGGTGGATCTGGGAATGGGTGGGGTTTGGGGAGGGGAGGGGCCTCAGCATGGTACGACACCATAGACTCCACCCTTCAAAGCAGCCCATTTTCTTCAAGGGAGCTGATCTCTGCCAACTGGAGATCAGATGTGAAAGTGGGAGATCTCCAGGCCCCACCTGGAGGCTGGCAACCCTAAGATAGCACATTTAAGAAATTGTGTGTGCATGTGCTGAAATACCATCTGATTCATCAGCTTGCAATTTTCTCTCAAGCATTGGGTCTATTTGCAATTTTGTTTGCACAAAGCTAATGCATTTATAATTTTTCAGTTCCATAAATACGTCCAGTAACGCAAGTTTATATGCTAAGTAAGTTTTAAATTATACACGTCACGTTGTTAAGGCGGTAAAATTAGTTTAGGTTTGATAGGACAGTAAGCATAGCGTACATATAAATTTCTGGTGTTTTTTTTTTTTAAGTGGGGTTTTCTTTGCCCTGGCTTCAGAATTTTCCGCGATTTCACAGCTCTATCCCTCCCCTGCTAGTCAGACTGTGGCTGGAATAATTCCCAGTAACGCAAAGAATCCCGACATTCAAGGCCAGCGCGTGGGAGTCTGCAACCTAGGAGCTCCCCCAGCCCTTCGGCGCCCAGAAAGAACGGCGCTTCCAGTCCTCGGTGTCCTCCGACCTTAGAGAGTGCCGAGGAGTGAAACCACGGCGTGTTCTTTCTGGGCACTGAAGGGTTGGAGGAGCTCCCCCAGCCCCCTGAAACTAAGTGTCCGACGTGATGACGTCGCCTGTGGGTGACGTCATCATGCTGCGCGCACTCTAGAACTTCTTCCTGGGGGGGGGGGTCTAAAGGCCACCCTCCGGCGATCAGCTGATTGGTGGGTAAAACCGCGCTGCATCCTCACTCAACGCCGCCGCCGCTGCTGCTCCCTCCTCCTCACTGGAAGGAAGTGAGGAGGGAGACGCAGCGGTGCCTTTTCGGGACACAGCTCGTTAGTGCAGCTGCTGGCCTGCCTGGGCGTTGAGTGAAGACGCAGCACGGTTTTACCCGCCGATCAGCTGATTGGTGGGGGGCGGCCTTTAGACAGCCTGGGAGTGGCGCGCAATCGCCCTTCCCAGCATTAAAATAGACCTGGGGTGTGGAAGGGAGGGAGGAGGCGGCACAGGGGGCAGCATCGCGGGGGGAGGGGAAGAGGCGTGGGGGGTGCTGTGGAGGGGGTGGTAGACCACCAGTCTGCCTAGGACGCCATGTGCCATCAGGCCGGTGCTGGCGGCAGAACCACATGCGGCGGGCCTGTTGACATGACTGCTAGTCTGGATATCAGGAAGCTTGATTCCATCCATGCCTGTCTGTTTGGGACCTAGGCCAGTTCCGCAGGGCCTGTAAGACAGCCCTCTTCCGGCAGGCCTATAACACCTAACTGATAATGAGAACATCTCTGGGTGGAACAAAATGCTCTTATAGACCGCTGGTTTTATTTTATGTTGTTTTATTAATTATGGTTTTAATTATACTTGTAAACGTTTTAATTGAATTATATGAATTATTATGCTGTAAGCCGCCCTGAGACACTTTGGTGAGAAGGGCGGGATATAAGTCCATTAAATAAATAAATAAAAACCCCGTGAACTGGCTTTCCTGAAACTGTGCTCTTGCCCCAGTTTATCTGTCGTTGCCGGTGCAGCAAGTCTTAGGCATCAGCAAATCTCAGTTACCCCGTTTCTCCTTACAACTATTTCACCTCACGTTGCCTTTGGAACTGTTTTATTCACAAGGAAAAAGAAAAAAAAATCATCCTTAGAACCAAGTATTGGTTTAAAGAGAAAGAAGAGTCACAGCTAGCTGTACACCATTAAATGTGCAGACCGCTGTGGCTGACTCATAATTTCTATGCTAAGTACCACATAAATGTATGTTTTGACATCTTTAAAAAAAAAAAAGACACAAGGCCAACCTACTCGTGTTGTGCTGCTTGGAAACTGAAGTGAAAAATACTGCTGTGGAGTTTGTTCCCCAAGCACAAATTTGAAGCAAAACGTAGTTCTCTCTCTCCTTTTCTCTCCCCTGGGGCAGGTGAAGATTTAAACAGGAAGTGCATCCATATTTCTCAAATAGCGATCCATACAGGCAGCACCAAGGGCTGCTTTCTGGGAGAGCTCTCTCAGGGTGTCTGTTGTGGGGGAAGAAGATTAAAGAGATTGTGAAACACCTTGAGACTCTGAGTGGAGGGAGGGATATAAATCCAATCTCTTCTTTCCTTTGTCCTTCCCTAGATGCCTCACTGGCTCTGACAAACAGTGATGGGGAAGAAGCCGACATTGGATTTATAGCCCCCTCTCCACTGAAGAGCCTCGGAGCAGCTCCTTTACCTTCTTCCCCCACATCAGACACCCTGTGAGGTGGGTGGAGCTGAGGGAGCTCTCCCAGAAGCTGCCCTTTAAAGGACAGCTCTGTGAGAGCTATGGCTGGCCCAAGGCCATTCAAGCAGCTGCAAGTGGAGGAGAGAGGAATCGAACCCGGTTCTCCAAAATAAGAGTCTGTGCACTTAACCACTACACCAAACTGGGTTTCAGATACTAGTTTCCCTGCTTAGAAAAAAACAAGATGAGTGATCCCCCGTTTTGGCCGCTTCAAGTGAACACGTAAAAATAGAATCTGCTCCCCCTCCCCCCCCCCAAAAAAAAAAGCATTCAAGAGCTTAATTCCACAGGTTATCTCTTTGTAACCCATGAACCTATTCTAAGGTGGTACATGATATGGGCATCAAAGTTCAATAAGTACATCAGGATCCTTAAACTAAGTGGTATGTGTCTCAAGGCAACTTTTACCTTCTTTCCTCCCATCAGCAAAATTCTGATTTCATCTCATGAAGGAGCGTTTTTATGTATTCGCATATTATTTTGCTTTTCTAAGTTTAAAAAGTGCATTGAACCCTATGAGTCAAAACCAGTTACATAGACCCAAAATGATGTCCATTGGATCTCTCAGGAGAACACCAGCCATACTATTGCACTTCCTTAGAGCTTTCTCAACAAAAAGAACATAGCCATTCCGTGCGCTAATGACTGAACAGACTTAGGGCTTTTTTTGTAGGAGGAACTCTTTTGCATATTAGGCCACACACCCCTGATGTAGCCCTGGAGCTTACAGTAGTAGGTCCTGTAATAAGAGCCCTGAAAGCTCTTGGAGGATTGGCTACATCAGGAGGATGTGGCCTAATATGCAAAGGAGTTTCTGCTACAAAAAAAAAAAAAAGGCCTGACTTCACTAGATAACTTGCTCCACTGCATTTTGGCCTGCACAAGCAATCTAGTAACAAAGCTAACCTTGTATCGAGGAGAACAGGGGCTTCTTAGTTATGGTTGCTAGCTCTGGGCTGGGAAATACCTGCAGATTTGGGGGGTGGAGCCTGAGTGTGGTTTGTGGAGGGGAGGGATTTAAGTAGGGTACAACACCTGGAGTTCACTTGTAATCCCAGGAGATCTCCAGCCACCACCTGAAGATTCACAACCCTATCAGATATCACTCCATAGCAGCATGGTGCTTCTTTGTAGAGGAGCAGCGCCAGCCTCAGGTATTTTTCACACCTGATGCAGTGTTAAAAACAACACTCTTCTCGTTCAGTTAACAGTGGAGAGGAGGTAAAAAGATGCAGGCAGGGAAACGGTTCTCCCACCCACTCCTAGAAGTGATTTTTACCCTTATTCCTAATAAAACATATGCAAAAATCTGACACTGCAGAGGTTTATATGTTACAAAAGGCTTTAACAGTAATGACTCATGTTCTAAGCAGGTGAAAGCAGACATATTGACATCCCAGTATGTACCGACTGCATTGAAAAGCATTGCAGCTGGGCAGGTATGAACAATTGGTGGGGGCCCATTCACACACATAGGTCACATCACTGGGGGAAATAGCAACTCTTGGGAGCAGGAATTGAGAGCCTGCATGGTTTAGAAT
This sequence comes from Heteronotia binoei, assembly GCF_032191835.1. Lineage (NCBI taxonomy): Eukaryota > Metazoa > Chordata > Lepidosauria > Squamata > Gekkonidae > Heteronotia > Heteronotia binoei. Next base: position 120,893,571 of record NC_083229.1, on the reverse strand, counting down.
GCTTTTGCGCCCTGGTTTCTTGTTAATGAGTTGTATTTTTATGTTGTTGTTCCAAGCATTTTATTGTATTGGATTTTTTTTTTCAATGTGAGTTACCTTGAGCAGGTTCCCACAAAGGCAGTATATACATTTTTTTCTAAATAAAATGAACAACAAGTAAACGGGTTCACATAACAGGTTGGGATGGAGGGGACCTGGGTTCAAATTCCTACTCAGCTGTGACGCTCACTGGGCGATACTGTTTCTTAGCCTTGCCTGCCTCAGCATAGGGCTGTTATATGAATAAAAGGGAAAAACCATATATGCTATCCTTGAACTGCCGTGAGGTGGTGGGATAAAAAACATGATAGACAGGGCTTTTTTTGAGCAGGAGTGCACGGGAAAGCAGTTCCAGCTGGCTTTATGTCAGGGGGTGTGGCCTAACATGCAAATGCTGGGCTTTTTTACAAAAAGGTCATTTGTGACACAATGGTGACATCGGAGTGTGGCCTAATATGCAAATGAGATCCCAGCTGGATTTTTTCTACCAAAAAACTCCACACCCTGGTGACAGATTACCCTTTAACCCCAAATGTGTTTGAATGTGTGTGTGTTTGTCTCTCATACAGAAACCTTGAAGCTGCTTTCGGTTTTCTAGAAAACCTACAAGTTGATCATAATTGCAGACCTCCGGGTCAGGCCTAGTGCGTTTTATTGAAACGTATTGAGATGCTGCAGTAAAGTGCAGTACCAACCTGTCAACAAATGTAATTTGGTTCCCGATGTTTAGCACCTGATCTCATAAAGCACCGCAAAACAATTGTGAAAGGGACCTTTAAATGACTCTTTTCTCGTTTTCAGGTATTCTGTCGACCGCCACACTGACATGGACAGAATATTCAACATTGATTCTGGAAACGGTTCAATATTTACTTCCAAGACTCTTGACCGGGAAGCAGTGCTGTGGCACAACATTACCGTAATAGCTTCTGAAATCAGTAAGTTGAGCATAAGCACCATCTCTGTGACAAACGCACCTTTCCAGCAGAGTTTCTGAAAGGATGTCAGGGCTTGGGCTGCTTGTTGTTAATCGAGGACATAAACCTGAAACGTTTTCTGCGTCTTTCCCCCACTTTTGTTTCCCAAGGCTACAAACTGCGAACAAGGCAACTTGGTGCCTGAACGGATGGGAAATTAACAGGTTCCTCTTTTCAGATCAAATAGTCCCTGAGAAAACCTCCCAGCCATTGGCTAAGTTTGGTGTAGTAGTTAAGTGCGCAGACTCTTATCTGGGAGAACCGGGTTTGATTCCCCACTCCTCCACTTGTGCCTGCTGGAATGGCCTTGGGTCAGGCATAACTCTCATAGGAGTTGTCCTTGAAAGGGCAGCTGCTGGGAGAGCCCTCTCAGCCCCACCCACCTCACAGGGTGTCTGTTGTGGGGGAGGAAGATAAAGGAGATTGTGAGCCGCTCTGAGACTCAGATTCAGAGTGGAGGGCGGGATATAAATCCAATATCGTCTAACTAGAACAAGGATTGCTGATTTGTGAAAAGCTTGCATAAATTGTACAAAATATATGAACATAAGGGCCCAAAGTGGAGCGAAAATTCCCCAACTCTCAAAATGCCGGACAAATTCCATCCTGTAGTATTGACTGAGGTGTTTTAAATGGCCAACCATTTAAAAGTCGTCTTCTGCATAAACCGATTAATGTAATTAAGGACTCGATGGAATTAGGAGTCTGTGGCCAGGTCTGCCAATCACAGCTGGGCCTATTTACATGAAGGCTGTTTTAAATGGGATCTACTTCAAAGTGCCAGCGCTTAGAGGTGTCACCCAGAGCTCAAACACGATGACTCTTTCCCCGGGCTTTTTTTGTGGCAGGAACTCCTTTGCATATTAGGCCACACTTCCCTGATGTAGCCAGTCCTGGAGCTTACAGTAGGCCCTGGACTAACAGCCCTGTAAGCTCCAGAATTGGCTCGATCAAGGGTGTGTGGTCTAATATGCAAAGGAGTTCCTGCTACAAAAAAAGCCCTGCTCTTTTCTCTCTGTTAAAAAAGAGAAATGCCCCTGAGCAAAAGATGGGCAGGTGATGAGAGGCTACTCAGAGCTGGTACATCTTAAAAATAGAATCATTCTCCCTAAGCTGCTTTGCCATCTGCGGGGAGAAAGATATAAGGGAACCCCCCCACACACACACCTGTGAGTGAAAAAAGCAGGTTGAGAGAATTACTTTGATACCAAAGGCAACTGGAAAGCAGAGCTCTTTTTTGTAGCAGGAACTCTTTTGCATATTAGGCCACACACCCCTGATGTAGCCAATCCTCCTGGAGCTTACATTAGGCCCTGTACTATGAGCCCTGTAAGCTCTTGAATGATTGGCTACATCAGGGGTGTGTGGCCTAATATGCAAAGGAGTTCCTGCTACAAAAAAAAAGCCCTGTTGGAAAGAAAAGGGTTAAAGCTGGCTCTTCTCCCGTTTGTTCTGAGCTGTTTGGATGTTGTTAAAGATAAGAGCAGAAGGGGGAGAAATCACAGTCCTGTGTTCATTATAAAGACGGGGCATACAGAGTTTAGACTGCAAGTCTATCGTCTTTTGAAAACCCAGTTTTGTTGTCCAACTTGGAAGGAAATCTTCACAACTTACGTATGCAGTTTGAGAGCCATGCGAGGTCTCAGAGAGGGCAGTGTGGTATAGTGGTTACATGCTGGATGATGATCTAGGAGACTCAGGTTCGAATTCCCACTCTACAGTGATCTTTACTGGGTGACCTTGGGCCAGCCACTCTCAACCAAACCTACCTCAGGTGATGTGAGAGGGAGCTGGTTGCAACATCGGTCACCCCACTGATCGCCGGAGTTGATTCTGCTGATCTGGCTGGCTAGGCGGGTGTCCCCTACCTCCCTCATCACTCCATGTGCGTCCCCCCTCCTGAAGCTGCGTGCTTGGTGGAAGAGGACGACCATCCCAAATAGAAGGAGTGTACCGTTCTTTGGTCAAGGGTATACGATAGTGCACTCCTCCTGCTCCCTTCCATGTGATTGTGGTGAGGGTAAAGTAGAGAAGAGAAGAAAGGCTCGATACAGTACATTCGGTAGTTTTGTTCAGTGACTAATTCCTGCACTCTGCAGCAGAGCATTCCCTTATCTCCAGATCTAGAAGTTTAAGAGTCTTTGCTCAGGAAACACTGGAAACCGTTGGTCTTGGGAAGATGAACCTAGAGGACATAAAGAATTATCAACAACTTTGTTGACTATAATTCCCAGAACAATTAGCTATCCCAGTTAAAATCGTCTCAGATTGGTAGCGTAAAGAGAATGAAAGGATATAGACAAGCTGGAATGTGTCCAGAGGAGGGTGAGGAAGATTGTGAGGAGTCTGAAGGCCAAGTCCTACAAGGAAAGGCTGAAGGAGCTGGGTATGTTTAGCCTAGAGAGAAGATGACTGAGAGGTGATATGATCACCATCTTGGAGTACTTGAAGGGCTGTCATATAGAGGATGGTGTAGAGTTGTTTTCTGTTGCCCCAGAAGGTCAGACTGGAACTAACAGGCTGAAATTGAATCAAAAGAGTTTTTGACTAAACATTAGGAAGAACTTCCTGACCGTTAGAGCGGTTCCTCAGTGGAACAGGCTTCCGCCTCAGGAGGTGGTGGGCTCTCCTTCCTTGGAGATTCTTAAATAGAGGCTAGATGGCCATCTGACAGCAATGCTGATCCTGTAAACTTAGGCAGATCATGAGTGGGAGGGCAGGAAGAGTTGTATCGGTGCTCATGGCCCTTTCTTGCATGCCCGCGGAGAAGCTGTTCACCACTCTGGGGTCAGGCAGCAATTCTTGGCCAGGGATCCTGGAGTTTGGATTTTATTTTGCTATCTTCTGGGCATGGAGCAGGCGTCACTGGGTGGGGGTGGGGGGGCGGTACTTGTGAATTTCCTGCACTGTGCAGGGGGTTGGACTAGATGACCCTGGAGGTCCCTTCCGTGATTCTATGAAGCATCTGTATGTACAAATTTAACTTGGGCTACTTCTAAGAACCTGAATCTATTTTGTTGCATGTGACTCTGGGACTCATCAGAATGACATTATTTGTTATTTCATGGCATAAATATTCAGAGAGCCAGGTCCTATTTTCGGGCCTCTTCAGTTTAGTAAGCTAAATTCAGTTACCAAAATGTTTGCACTCAACACTAAAAAAGTAGCAGCCAGGAAATCCTGATTCTGTGCCACAGAAAGCTGGGGCTTTTTGACCTGTTTAAATTATGCAGATTTGAATACTTTCATCTTCAGTATGTTGCTGTTTTGCATAGTTTATTCATAGGGAGGACAATAATACTGACATCCCGACTACTGAAAGCTTTATTTAGCAGTTCTTGCAGCTTCTGGAATTTCAGCTCACATAACCCCATGTAGTTATGGACAGATCTATGCGTCACAAAGAGGAGTGGAGACTTGCACATTAATGCTGGTTTAGGAAGCCATTTCCCATGCTCGATGCACTCCGATAGGATCGCCACACCCACATACATCTGCTCAGTCCTTTCATTCCCCCCCCCCCCGAGTTGTTTCTAAAAAACAGGCCTCTGGATTCTTTCCAAAATCACAAGGCACGCCATCTGATTGGAAAGGAAAGGTCCCCTGTGCAAGCACCAGTCGTTTCCGACTCTGGGGTGACGGTGCTTTCATGGCAGACTTTTTACAGGGTGGTTTGCCATTGCCTTCCCCAGTCATCTACACTTTCCCCCCAGCAAGCTGGGTACCCATTTTACCAACCTTGGAAGGCTGAGTCAACCTGGAGCCAGCTACCTGAACCAGCTTCTGCTGGAATCGAACTCAGGTCGTGAGCAGAGGGCTCCGACTGCAGTATTGCAGCTTTACCACTCTGCGCCACGGGGCTCTGCATCTGATTACATGAGACTAAAGCCTATTCTAACAAGCCTCAGGTCAATTACGGGGTAGGCCAAGTTTGTCTATAGCAGTAAAAAAGAGCAAAAGTTCTAGTAGCACCTTAAAGACTAACATTTGTGGCAGGGTAGGAGCTTCCATGAGTCACTGCTCACTTCTTTAGATACCAGATATTTGATTTATACCCCGCCCTTCACTACCCAGAGGAGTCTCCTTTCCCTTCTTCCCTCCCCACAAGAGACATTTTATTTTTTTTATTTTATTTTGATAAATGTATATTCCACCCTTTCCCAAACGGACCCAGGGTGGACTGCCTCCAAGTAAAACCAGTCAAATACAATAAAACCAATTAAACGCAATTAAAAGCAGAACAATACAAGACAGTACTATATAACAAAGGCAGGCTGGCTCATAGTGCAAGGTGGAATATAATCAGTGGCCCAAATATAATAATTCAGATGACGGATCACTCTGTGGGGGAGGATAGCAGATGGTATAGGCACTGAAGAGAAAGATGCCCGCTTGCCTCAACCAAACGCCTGGCGGAACAGCTCCATCTTACAGGCCTTACAGAAAGGTGACGTCCTGTGAGGTAGGTAGAGCCGAGAGAGCTCTGACAGAAACTGCTCTTCAGAGGAACAGCTCTGTGAGAATTTGAGGCTGACTCAAGGTCACATCAGTAGCTGCAAGTGGAGGAGAGGGGAATCAAACTTCTCCCAGGTAAGAGTCTGCACACTTAACCACCACACCAACCTGTCAGTGACTCATGAAAGCTCACCCACTGCCGTACATGTTGCTAATCTTTAAGATGCTCTGGATCTCTTGCTCTTTTCTACTGAAGACGATCTTGGCTAGGCTTGAAGAAGGTCAAAAGAGAAATTGTTCTAACTGCCTCTTAGGGTTGCCAGCTCCCACTTGGAGATGGAATCTAAAGAGATTTGGGAAGGGGCGGGACCTCAGTGGGGCATAATACCACAGAGTTCACCTTCCAAAGCAGACATTCCCCCCAGGGGCCCTGATCTCAGGCATCAGGAGATCAGCTGAAATCCCAGGAGGTCTCCTGCCCCCACATGGACGTTACAAACCGGAGAGATTCAAAGTGAGGATAACACAACCAAACCAAACCAGAAAAGGTGAATATACTTAAAGCAGGGGTGTCAAACTCATTTGTTGAGGGCCAGATCAGACATAAATGAGACCTTGCTGGGCCGGGCCGTGGGTGTCATAAAATGTAATGCCAGGTAACAGAGGTATAAACTTTATAAAGGACACAAACACAAAGTTTTTTTTAAAACTCCAAAAAAAAAAACCTGCTTAAAACATTAGCACTTGTTAGTCTTAAAGGTGCTTTCTTTCTATTTCCCCCCGTGCAATAAAGGCTCAGTCGCACAGCAGAGCTACTGAGCCAAGCCTCTCTTCCTTCTATTGGCTGTGGCTCCTCCTCCTCCTGGTCCTTTGGGGAAGGAAGGAAAGAGCCAGAGCTTCCTTTGAAGCAAATTATCCCTTCCCCTTTCTTCCCTAAGGGAGGAGCCTCAGCCAATGGAGAAAATAGAGGCTTTGCTCTGTAGCTCCTGTGCAACTGAGCAAGTTTGACAAAGCAAGCTGTGATGCAGAAGGAAGCAAGAGAGTGTGAGTAGGAAGCAGATGACAGCCAGTGGTCAGGAGCCCTCCGGGGGCCTGATTTGGCCCCTGGGCTGCATGTTTGACACCCTTAACTTAAAGAGCTCCTTAAGGCTGCTCAAACACTTAAAGAGCATCTGTGTCTACCCATGAACACACTGAGAATGAGCCAATAGTATTGCAGAGGAGAGCAAGTGTGCTTAGCATTGTCACTTTGGAAAACAGCTGGGATTCTAACAGATGTGGAAGATCTCTTATCCGTACAGATCTTTTGAAAGCTCCAGCCCATGTGACAGTTTCCATGGCAATGGCATCAAAACCTTAGCTCAGCCAGCACAATTAGAAGCATCATTACATGGAGCTCTGCCCTCACTTTGTAGGGCCCCATAGTGCCGGAATAGCCCACAGTGTGATAGCTGAGCTCCAGTATTGGGCCCAATGCTTTTTTAACCTGTTCATTAATGATTTGGAGTTGGGAGTAAGCAGTGAAGTGGCTAAGTTTGAGGATGACACTAAATTATTCATGGTGATAAGAACCAGAGAGGATTGTGAGGCACTCCAAAGGCTGGGTCAGTGGGTGTCAACATGACAAATGAGATTCAACGTGGCCAAGGGCAACGTAATGCACATTGGGGCCAAAAATCCTAACTATAAATACAAGTTGATGGAGTATGAACTGGTGGAGACTGACCAAGAGGGCTCTTGGAGTTGTGGTAGACAGCTCACTGAAAATGTCGAGACAGTGGGCGACTGCAGTAAAAAAAAAAAAAGGCCCGTGCTATGCTGAGAATTACTTGGAAGAGGACTGAAAACAAATCAGCCAGTATCATAACGCCCCTGTATAAATCGATGATGTGGCCTCATTTGGAGTATCATGTACAGTTCTGGTCACTGCACCTCAAAAAAGATATTATAGCATTGGAAAAAATGCAGAAAAGGGCAACTAGAATGATTAAAGGGTTGGAACACTTTCCCTATGAAGAAAGGCGAAAGTGCTTGGGGCTCTTTAGCTTGGAGAAACATCGACTGAGCGGTAACATGATGGAGGTTTACAAGATTTTGCATGGGATAGAGAAGGTAGAGAACTTTTCTCCCTTTCTCACAATAAAGAACTCATGGACACTCAATGAAATTGCTGAATAGTCAGGTTCGAACGGATAAAAGGAAGTACTTCTTCTCCCAAAGGGTGATTAACATGTGGAATTCACTGTCACAGGAGGTGGCGGCAGATACAAGCATAGACAGCTTCAAGAGGGGATTGGATAAACATATGGAGCAGAGGTCCATCAGTGACTATTAGCCACAAGGTATAGATGGAATTCTCTGTCTGGAGTAGTACTGATCTGTATTCTTGGTGCTTGGGGGGGAGCAATAGGGGAAGGGCTTTCAGTGTCCTGGCCCCACTGATGGACCACCTGATGGCACCTATTTCCTTGGAGTAGATGGTCCATTGGCCTGATCCAGCATGGCTTCTCTTCTGATCTTATCGGTTATTTTTTAATATCATTGTCCACAGGGATACTGTTGTCAGGGTTACTGTAGGAATGTGTAGCCCAGTCTTGACCAATATGCACCTGCTTAAACACTGGAGAGGGGGCAGGGCTTTTTTTGTAGCAGGAACTGCTTTGCATAGTAGGCCACACACCCCTGATGTAACCAATCCTCCAGGAGCTTAGAGGGCTCTTAGTACAGGGCCTACTGTAAGCTCCAGGAGGATTGGCCATATCAGGGGTGTGGCCTAATATGCAAGGGAGTTCCTGCTACAAAAAAAGCCGTGGAAGGGGCCATAGCTCAGTGGTAGAGCCTCTGCTCGGCGTGCAGCAGGTTCAGTCCCAGCACCTCCAGTGAAAGGATCCAGCAGGAGGTGCTGTGAATGACTTCTGCCTGAGACCTTGGAGAGCTGCTGCCAGTCTGAGTAGACAATTCTGACTTGGATGGACCAAGGGTCTGGTTCAGTCTGAGGCAGAGTCATGCGTTCCTGTATTGAAATGTGGGTCTCTGTGACCTACTCAGGAGGCCTCGGATGTCTGCCACGGAGACAGAAATGGAACTCCTGCGTGCAGCCGGCTTTCCGATGAGAGCTCTCAGGGCGTATTGAACAATGAAATTTCTCCAGCTGAAAGCTGTGAAAGGTGAAACGGCACTGCTGCGGCATAAAGCACTTCAAAGCCAAGATCAAGAGAAATTTTAAGATCTCAGCTCCTTGGCTTGATAGATGCTACATGAATAAGAAAAGCGTGTTTACATTATGCATGGAGAGAGACTGCTCTGCAAAGTCACACACTTCTGCTAAGCAACAATAACCATTATTGGCCCACCTCCCTGGCTGTGTCTCCTTAAGTGTGTCGGTCTGTGGATGTGTTTTTATTGAATTGCTTCTTTTCCATCTACCTAATTTTAAATGCTGCTTTAATGTTAAAATGTTCAGATGTTCACCATCTTGAGGACCTTATTTGGATGGAAAGGCAGCAGAGAAATGTTTTAAGAGCCAGTTTGGTGTAGTGGTTAAGTGTGCAGACTCTTATCTGGGAGAACCGGGTTTGATTCCCCACTCCTCCACTTGCAGCCACTGGAATGCTCTTGGGTCAGCCTTAGCTCTCGCCAGAGTTGTCCTTGAAAGGGCAGCTTTAAGCTGCTCAGAAGTGGCAAAGAGTGGTGAAGCTGCAGTACTGCAGTCCAAGCTCTGCTCACGACCTGAGTTCGATCCCGGCAGAAGCTGGGTTCAGGTAGCCAGCTCAAGGTTGACTCAGCCTTCTATCCTTTCGAGGTCAGTAAAATGAGTCCCCAGCTTGCTGGGGGGAAAGCGTAGATGACTGGGGAAGGCAATGGCAAACCACCCCATAAAAAGTCTGCCGTGAAAACGTCGTGATGAAACGTCACCCCCGAGTCGGAAACAACTGGTGCTTGCACAGGGGACTGCCTTTACCTTAAGCCACTCAGAGACTCTGATTAAGAGAGAAGGGTGGGGTATAAATCTACAGTCTTCTTCTTTAAATAAATTAAATCAATCCATTAGGTTACACTATCTCTAGGTTCATTCCAGCACCAGGGCTTCCCAGCTTGGTCCCAGCAATGCTTCCCCTTTTGCTCCTCTAATAGCATTACTTTTGTCTTGGAGTTTGTGGCTCCAGTCCCTAACAAGAGGAAGGTACTGACAATGTTGTCTCAGCAGGGAACTAGGGTATAAAGAACTTTTTGCCCGTGCCTCAGTTTGCAGCTACAAGTCAATATAACATCATTAGAAACATATGCAACAACATCTGCACTTATTACATACACATGCTTGGGGGAAGGGACAGTGGGAGGGGCTTCTAATGTCTTGGCCCCACTGGTGGGCCTCCTGACGGCACCTGGGTTTTTTGGCCACTGTGTGACACAGAGTGTTGGACTGGATGGGCCATTGGCCTGATCCAACATGGCTCCTCTTATGTTCTTATGTGACACAGAGTTTTGGACTGGATGGGCCACTGGCCTGATTCAACATGGCTTCTCTTATGTTCTTATGTGAAACAGAGTGTTGGACTGGATGGGCCACTGGCCTGATCCAACATGGCTTCCCTGATGTTCTTATGTGTGACACAGAGTGTTGGACTGGATGGGCCATTGGCCTGATCCAACATGGCTTCTCTTATGTTCTTATGTGAAACAGAGTGTTGGACTGAATGGGCCACTGGCCTGATCCAACATGGCTTCTCTTATGTTCTTATGTGAAACAGAGTGTTGGTCTGGATGGGCCATTGGCCTGATCCAACATGGCTTCTCTTATGTTAGGTACATGCTCCCCAAAGCTGGGGAGGGGGACTAACAGAAGCGAGTCAATAGGAAAAGCATCCTTCAGCCCAGGACTTTTTTTGTAGCAGGAACTCCTTTGCATATTAGGCCACCCACCCCTGAAGTAGCCAATCCTTCTGGAGCTTACAGTAGGCCCTGTACTAAGAGCCCTGTAAGCTCTTGAAGGATTGGCTACATCAGGGGCGGGTGGCCTAATATGCAAAGGAGTTCCTGCTACAAATATAGCCCTGCTTCAGCCCTTGTTCCGTTGAAAATATGGCACAACAGAACTCTAGCAGAGCAATCCCTACACTCTTCTAAGACCAGCTGGGCTTAGGAGGTCGTAACTCTCCTCTCACTTCACCCTGACATACGTTTCCGGCAGGTCAATTGAGAAACATCTGCAAGTCCACCTGTCCAGTAGTACGTTTATCACTGTAACCTGTGCGAGTGGCTCATACGAATAATATAACCCAAAGCTGCCCAATGGCTGACTTGCACCGCCACCAAAATCTATGCAAAGTCACACCTGACGCAGAGTGACTTACCCTGATACTCATGTTGTTTTGCAGACAACCCAAAGGAAAGCAGTCGTGTTCCTGTGTACATTAAAGTCCTAGATGTGAATGACAATGCCCCAGAATTCGCCATGTTTTACGAGACCTTTGTCTGTGAAAACGCCAAGGCTGAACAGGTATGTAGCCTGCTCTAAGTGAATAAATCTGTGTGCATCGATACGACCCACATCAGCATGATACCCAAGCACTGATACTTTGCACTGCGAAGAGCTGCTGGCATAGGTAAGCCAACCTAAAGAGTGGCTACGTTGTGTGATTACAGCTGTCATTCCTTTATTAGCTGATGTGACGCTGCATTTGTCAGTGGTTCAGCGTGGCTGCTTCTTGCACATTGGTTTCCCGTCTCCTACACACCCTTCCCTTTGTAAAAGGAATTCTGCATCTGCTCTGTTCAGTCTTGATGCATCAATCGTTGGTCCAGACATATGGTTCAGATCAGCAAGTCACTCGTTCAGCTCTGCGAGATCTGGTTGCTAAATGAACCAACAGACCAAATTTTTTTTTCTTAATTGGTCTGATCATTCCTCTGAGCCATATGGCCTGCTAGTTGGTTGGGAGGGGACTACGTCGCTCTTTGCCGGTAATCTGAGGAGCACCCCCGATTCTCTATGCAGGGCTTTTTTTGTAGCAGGAACTCCTTTGCATATTAGGCCACACCCCCTGATGTCACCAATCCTCCAAGAGCTTACAGGGTTCTTAGTACAGGCCCTACTGTAAGCTCTTGAAGGATTGGCTACATTGGGGTGTGTGGCCTAATATGCAAAGGAGTTCCTGCTACAAAAAAAGCCCTGCCCATACATATCTAGGCATACATATCTGCTGGCCACACCTCTGCACACAAAGAACCTAATTTCCAAAGGATTAACCATCCACAAGTGCACTCTCTCTGTGTGCAGCTGATAAGATACAGATAAAAGAACTGAGAATCCTACAGCTTCTTCAGAGCAGATTTCTTCCCCCCCCCCCCCCAGGTAACTTCTGGATTGCAAAAAAAAATTCTACATAGAAAGAGGGGGTAGGAAGAACAACTGCAATAATGCTGTCCCCGCCCCTGGAAAAAAAAAGTATCCATTATTGCAATATTCAAAGGCCTCTTCTATCCTTCTCATGAGGTCTGGAGCAGGTCTAGTATTAGGCAAGATGAGGCAGCTCAGCTCAGAGTGCAGGGTTGCAGCCCGGCCCCAAGCAGGCGGTGGGGAGGTAGGTTTGCCAGCTCCAGGTTGAGAAGCTCCTGGAGATTTGGGGATGGAGCCTGGAGAGGACTGAGACCTCCGTGGGACACAGCGCCACAGAGCCCACCCTCCAAAGCCTCCCTTTTCTCCAGGGGAAGTGATCTCTGCCATCTGGAGATGAGCCCTAATTCCAGGAGATCCCCAGGTCCCACCTGGAGGCTGGCATCCCTATCAGATTTGGAGCTAATATTAAAACAGCAGCAGGTTGTCAGTTGTCTGATTTACTGTTTCCCCACACCCACACCCACACGCCAAGGAAGTGTTGCTCGAGTTTGCTGCCTCAGGCACTGAACGGCATGGGTCGTTTCAGACCTCAGCCCAGCTTAGATGCTGCTATGCGAAAGGGGAGACGGTCCCTCATTCAAAGGGCCCAGCCACAACTCTGCATCTCTCGATCCGTAAGGCGAGCACTCACGGGAACCCCGTAACATATTGCATGCAAACGTAATATCTCTATGGCAGCGACAAGCGCCATGTGTGTACACTGACACTATTACAAAGTTCATGCCAGCACCCCTTTTGCTGCATACACACATGTTGGAAAGCAGCAGCCTTTGGCCATTCTGCTTTCCGGGGTGGGGGGAGCTACCTTCAGCATCCTAAAGAAACATGAGTAGTTTTCACTCTGACCGATTCCCCACTAGCCTTATGCCGCTCTCAGTCTCCTCTTCTCCACGGGGCTTCCGTTGGATTTCACACTATCTATCCCGGGGCTGCAACTCACTCTGCCTCTTTCGTGGAGCAAACAAGGGGCAGATAGTGTGAAATCCGACCAAAGTCCTGCGGAGAAGAGGAGCGTGAGAGTGGCATAAGGAGAGTGGGAAATCTCTCTCTCTCTCTTCCGCCCCTTCCCAGGAGCATGGACTAGGCAAATCTTCCATAAGGTTTGTGCTTTGCCCTTGAATGGGACAATCCATCTCCTGTTTTGGAAGAGACTTTGGAGAACGGAACCCTCACCCTCATCCTTCACTCTCTGAATTTCCCATCACTTCTCTAGAGCAAAGCCACTTTGGAAACCACTTCTTCCAGCTCATTTAGAAGAAAAGTCTTTGTTTTGCCAGTTGCCGTTTGCTCCGCTTGCTTTGCACGCTGCTCTTAATCATTGCTCCGGTAACATTTATTCAGGATACTATGGTGGAACCGAGGCACTGGTGTCTGAATTCAGCATTGACCCAATTAACGATGCTGTTTTCAGCTTATACAGACCCTCAGTGCGATTGACAAGGACGACGCTTTCGGCGGGCACAAATTCTCCTTCTCTTTGGCTCCTGAAGTGGCCGGGAGCTCCAATTTCACCATTCAAGACAACAGAGGTAAACTCGCTTGCCCACCATATTCTCATGCCTTCTTCTTTGGGTCGGGCATTCAGGGGAGAAACAAACCGTAATGGTTATACTTACCTTGATGCATGTTTCCAGATAACACCGCAGGGATCTTCACCAGGAGGACCAGGTATAGCAGACACGAAATGAGCACCTATCTGCTTCCTGTGGTGATAGCAGACAACGAGTACCCGGTTCAGAGCAGCACGGAGACAGTGACCATCCGAGTGTGTGCCTGTGACCAGCGAGGCAAGATGCTCTCCTGTAACGCTGAAGCGCTCATCCACCCGACCGGTCTCAGCACAGGAGCCTTGGTCGCCATTCTTCTCTGCATCATTATTTTGCTAGGTAAAGGAGGGGAGTTCTTGGGGAGTGACAATGATCCCTCTCAGCTGCAGAGTCTTGTGAGCAAAAATTCTACTTCGTGAGCTCCTGGCATTAAGGTTCTGAGCTGCTGCATCAATGAGTGTGCCCAGGGGTCCTCCTTCCTGAGCAAAGACAAAAATGGGTGAGCTGGAAGCTAAAAATCTCTGAGCTAGCTCACGCTAACTCAGCTTGGAGGGAACACTGAAGTGGGGACAGGAGGGCTTTTTTGTAGCAGGAACTCCTTTGCATATTAGGCCACACACCCCTGATGTAGCCAATCCTCCTGGAGCTCACAGTAGGCCCTGCACTAAAAGCAGTATTACTGCAACATGACGGGCCATTGATAGGTGTGTTCTGCAACATGAATGGGCTTCTTTTTGTAGCAGGAGCTCCTTTGCATATTAGGCCACACACCCCTGATGTAGCCAGTCCTGCAAGAGCTTACAGGGCTCTCAGTACAGGGCCTGCTGGTGCCTGCTGACATCTATCTCGGCACTCGCCAAGAATTTTCAGGAAGTGGGCGGGGCCAGGTGGGGCTTCCGCTCATCAAGTCTTCTGATTTGCCCCTGGAGAGTCGATCTGCAGCTATTTTAAGTTGCCGGCCTTGGCGGCAGCTGCCCCCACACCATAAGGAGTTTAACAGTGTGACCCAAGGTAAGCTGTGGCATCAGCCATTTTGTGGTTGGCTTTGCCTCCCGTGGCAGCAGGGTTGCCAATCCCCAGTTGGGGGCAGGGGATCCCCCAGTTTAGAGGGGGGGCCCTGCTTTAGGGTCATCTGAAAGGGGAAGGAAGGGAAACGTCTGCTGGGCACTCCATTATACCCTATGGAGACCGATTCCCATAGGGTATAATGGAAAATTGATCCATGGTTATCTGGAGCTTGGGGGGTGGGCTATTTTTTGAGGTAGAGGCACCAAATTCTCAGCATAGCATCTGGTGCCTCTCCTCTAAACAATCCCTTCCCCAGTTTCAAAAAAGATTGGACCAGGGGGTCCCACTCTGAGCCCTAAAATAGGGTGCCCCTATCCTTCAATTATAAGGTCCCTTTAAATGTGATTGCCAGAATGCCTTAAGAACATAACAGAAGCCATGTTGGAGCCAGCCAATGGCCCATCCAGTCCAACACTCTGTGTCACACAGTGGCAAAAAACAACAACCACACAAGTGCCATCAAGAGGTCCACCAGTGGGGCTAGAAGCCCTTCCACTGTGCCTCCCCCTCCAAACACAAGAATACAGAGCATCACTGCCTCAGACAGAGTTCCAAAAATAAGCTGTGGCTAATAGCCACTGATGGACCTCTGCTCCATATGCTTATTCATTCTCCTCTTGAAGCTGTCTATGCTTGTAGCCGCTGCCACCTCCTGTGGCAGTGAATTCCACATGTTAATCACCCTTTGGGCGAAGAAGTACTTCCTTTTATCCATTTTAACCTGACTGCTCAGCAATTTCACTGAATGCCCCCAAGTTCTTGTACTGTGAGAAAGGGAGAAAAGTACTTCTTTCTCTACCTTCTCTATCCCTTGCATAACCTTCTGGAGTACAGCTGTGCTTGTCGCACCCTCGTTCCCGGCTCCACCCCCGAAGTCCCCAGATATTTCTTTTGCTGAACCTGGCAGCCATGTTGTGTCTGGGCCCATCATGCTATGTCAGGGTCCCAAAGGTGCCCACAGGCTGGAAAGGGTTGGGGATCCCTAAATCAAGGCACTGCAGAGGCATCAGGGGGATCTGAATTTGGGGGCCAGCTTTACGGGCCATGGGGGGCGGGGCTGCTGCTGCTAAGAGCGTGGGGCTCAGAAACAAGACTCAGTTTGGATTCCAGCTCTAATGCTGACACAGATGGAACGTGCAACACACGCTGGTTTTCAATTAACTGCGGCTATATCTTTATTTTCTCGGTGCGCTTTCAAGTTTTGTATATATGCATTCTCAGCACTGTGTAAAACAAAAGCCACAGAAGGATCTGAATTATAGTTTCCGTTCTTAGCAGTAACAAAGGCAGATAAATGTTTGTGCGGGTGGATTTTTGTTTGTTTCTGGCTGTACGGTAGATTTAACTTTCAGCCTGAGAAAGCCCGGTTTCCATACTGCAAAATCCTCCGTAATGCTAAGAATTTCTGAGAGGCGGGGGGGGGGGGGGGGGGGGCAAACCACATCAACACCTCAGCTTTACGTTTATTTTAGCATTCCACCGAGCATCAGGAAAGCTTATTTTTGAAGTCCTCTTTAAAAGAAAAACAGAGTTTCAAGAACGCGGTTATATTTAGTGATTCGAGCAAATCCTATTTGAATATTCATTTCTTTCAGCGAAATCTCATTCAGGCTGACATTAAAGAGGTAGAATTTTTTTTTAAAAACCCAACAAATTAGCTCTGAGGTTTAGAGCTGTTGCGGACTCGAGATACCAAGGGGCACAAACATTTAGCAAAAGACAGTTTCGGGGTGGGAAGAGCTTATGATGAAAGCTTGAAGAACAAACCAAGCTGTGCAGTGTGCATCACTTGGTCAAAAGGGGGGGAGATGTCGAGCCGGATATTTGCAAAGCCCGCCCCCCCCCGATAGTGCTACCATCACATGGAGCAACCAGAGAGAAGGTAAGAGAGTTTTCACGTTGTCTTCTCCTCCAGGTTGTGAGAAGGAGGGGACATTGAAGATACCTACTGTGAGATTCCTCTTGTCTACAGGGTGGGCTGCCCACCCAACAGTTCCCCCATATGCAATGTGGGGGGGAGGAGGAGGGCCTCCCTCTGGCCTCAGGATTCAGGAAGAAAAGGGGGATATGGCACCTTTGTCTTCTTCCTTCCCTGGAATGGCTCACTCTGGCCTTCTGTCTCTGTCTTTCTGGCAGTTCAGTCTCTTCCTTCCTGGGTGTGAAGCCGTCCTTTTATAGCACTCTCTACCCCACCCTCACCTAGCCTGGATTCAATCCCCTTCCACCTGCTCCACGCCAGGGCTTTTTTTTTTTGGTAGCAGGAACTCCGTTGCATATTAGGCCACACCCCTCTTATGTAGCCAATCCTCCAAGAGTGCTCTGCTCTCAGTGCAACGCCTACTGTAAGCTCCAGGAGGATTAGCTACATCAGGGGTGTGTGGCCTAATATGCAAAGGAGTTCCTGCTACAAAAAAAAAAAAGCCCTATTTGAGGAGCAAATATGATATTGGGAGATCCAAGATCAGATTCCCCCAACATACAGTTTAGCAGTTATAAAGGCAGGTAGGGGGGGAAATGGGGGCACAATTATGTCTTCTTCACTAGGACGTGAAGTTGCTGTGTCGAATGATTCCCAGAAATCCATCTAAGAAGCAATCTATGAAATCGTTAAGCCTCCCCTTTCCTCAGCCCTCCCCACCCCCCTCAGCGACTGCTTTTTCGGAACTGAATTACTTGCTGGGGGATCCAATCAGGGGTTGATTATAGAACTATCCATAGGTGGATTAGTGGCCCTATAAATGTTGCCATCATGCAATTAGCTGAAAATGGAATTGCAGTGGGGTTCCACACAGTGCAGCCCTACAGACTCCTTGAAAATCTGGCAGTGCCTGCCCCCCCCCCTTCCTGGGCAAGAGCCTATTATACATATATATTTACTCAGAAGTAAACTCGGAGAGGAGGCGGCTGAGAGGTGATAGGGTCACCATCTTCAAGTACTTGAAGGGCTGTCCTATAGAGGAGGGTGTGGAATTGTTTTCTGTGGCCCCGGAAGGTAGGACCGGAAGCAGTGGGTTGAAATTAAAAGTTTCCAACTCAACATTAGGAAGAACTTCTTGACCATTAGAGCAGTTCCTCAGTGGAACAGGCTTCCTCAGGAGGTGGTGGACTCTCCTTCCTTGGAGGTTTTTAAACAGAGGCTAGATGGCCATCTGACAGCCGTTTTCTACACGTGTGCACACAGAGCAAGTATGATTAGTTCTAGTTGGCCTAGAAAAGATCTGCTAGACTTCTTGGCCCTTGCCCAAATGATTTCAGGAGGTGGTGGACTCTCCTTCCTTGGAGGTTTTTAAACACAGGCTAGATGGCCATCTGACAGCCGTTTTCTACACGTGTGCACACAGAGCAAGTATGATTAGTTCTAGTTGGCCTAGAAAAGATCTGCTAGACTTCTTGGCCCTTGCCCAAATGATTTCATGCATGTCTCTCTCAGCTACAAACCACACCCACACAGCCACCCCGTCAAGAGGACTCTCGCCATTAAGCGGGAGTGCTTTCATTCAGGTCCGGCCCGAGCCCTTCCAGCGCCCTAGGCAGCACAGGTCCACCCATCCCTGAGTCTCCGCGTCTGCTGCCTACTCGCAAGTAGGCAGCAGGCACTACTCATGAGTAGGCAGCAGGAGCGGGGCTACTCGTGAGTAGCTTCATGCCTGCCAGTCCAAAGGCAGGTGTCCCCCCTGCTCGCCCCACCCCGTTCGCCGCAAGGACACCCAGTCATACTGGCTCCAAGGTCCGTGCATGTTTTGAAGAGACCTCTGGAGGAAGTTTCTTCCCCCTCTTTTCTGGAAAGGAGGAGGGAGAAACTTCCTCCAGACTAGGG
This sequence comes from Heteronotia binoei, assembly GCF_032191835.1. Taxonomy (NCBI): domain Eukaryota; kingdom Metazoa; phylum Chordata; class Lepidosauria; order Squamata; family Gekkonidae; genus Heteronotia; species Heteronotia binoei. The sequence continues at coordinate 120,875,268 of NC_083229.1, read as the reverse complement.
TTGCCAAGTCCAATTCAAGAAATATCTGGGGACTTTGAGGGTGGAGCCAGGAGACTTTGGGGGTGGAGCCAAGATCAAGGCTGTGACAAGCATAATTGGGAGTTTTGGTCATCACATTTCAAGGGACCGCACATCTTTTAAATGCCTTCCTTCCATAGGAAATAATGAAGGATAGGGGCACCTTCTTTGGGGGCTCATAGAATTGGACCCCATGGTCCAATCTTTTTGAAACTTAGGGAGTATTTTGAGGAGAGCCACTGGATACTATACTGAAAATCTGGTGCCTCTACCTCAAAAAACAGGGCCCCCAGAGCCCCAGATACCCGTGGATAAATTCTCCATTCTTTTCTATGGGAATAAGTCTCTATAGGGAATCATGAGTTCCCAGCAGACATTTCCCTCCCCTCCCCCGCTTTCTGATTACCCTGAAGCAGGGGGAGGGCCTCCAAACCAGGGGATCCCCTGCCCCCACCTGGGGATTGGCAACCCTACTCCAGACACACACAAAACACACACAGATCCTTCAAAACACACACAGATCTCGAAGCCAGTATGACTCGGGGTCCTCACAGCGAGCTTCTTGGGGCCGGGCAGGAGCCGGCTGCAGCGGCGGCAACCGTGACATGTAACGTGTGCAACAGTAACGTGTGAAACATTCCTTTCTGCCTAGTCTTAGGAATGGCCAAGGCCATTCGTGCCGGATTATGCTCGCACTTGCAAGAAGCCTTGGAAGAACTCTGGGAGGAGAGCCTGCTCGCTTCGCTCCTTTCCTTTGAACGTGGAACGGTCTAAGCCTGATCTATAAGAAGGGGCAAAGTGCCCGCTAAAATCAGTTTTCACAAGGGCCGTCCTGCCCTGCCCTGGTATCAATAAACAGCCATTCTTGTAACGGACTGTCTCTGATCTCTGAACTGCCAGGGACTTGACACCCCCCAGAATTGTTTCTCCTTTTCCCTGCTTAAACATCCTTGGTATTGCCCACTTTCCAGCCTATTTTGGCTCCTCTCATTTTCAATTTGTTTGAAAGGCAAGAAAGGAGCCGTGAGATTATTGCAGTTCAATATTCTACTTCAGCAGGGGTGGATTCTGCACTGTCAGTCTGTGAAATAGCAAAGAGGCATCAATGAACTGGCTCGGAGTCTCTTGCAGAATCTTGGCTAGAGTCCGGCTCCCTCTGGGCACTGAGTGGCATCAATCACCGTCTGAAAACATCCGTGAACAAATATTACTCTGCAAGCTCAAGGGCCAACAGTTCCCATTTCCCCCAAGTCTGAGAATCCCACCACTGCGAAAGCCGCTAAAAAGCTTGAAAAGAGTTTGGGGCCAGTCCTATAATGGCCCTATTTATATATTTTAAAAGGCAACTCACTGGTAAATCCAGGGTTGCCATATTCACAGCTAAAAATCAGTAATGTGGTCAAGAATCAGATGCTGGGTTTTCCTCTCACTGCACATTCTGTCCAGCAAGGCCTTCAAGTGAAGAGGATGTGACCAGGCCCTGTGACCACCGTGCTTTCAGCAAACTAGAATTTTGTGGTAATAAAGCACAGTGACCATCAATGTTCCCTCTAAGCTGTGGAGTCTTGTGAGCAAAAATTCTACTTTGTGAGCTACTGGCATTCAAGTTGTGAGTTACGACATAAATTAGTTTGCTCTGAAGCCATTTTTCCTGAGTTGAGACAAAAATGTGTGAGCCGGAGGTTAAATAACTGAGCTAGCTCACACTAAGCTTAGAGGGAACACTGGTATGGTGACCATACAGCTCATTTTTGTAGAATCTTTACAGAGAACTTATTTTTGCAGAACCAAAATCAGTGCCACCTGAGAGCATTAGCAATCACACAATCATACTAGTGAGGGCAGCAAGCAAAATAATCCCAGAATATTCATAATGCAATGTTCCATGCTCTGTTGCTACTGGCTGTCCGGGCCATGTGATATGGCGCTTAGCCTATCAGGCAGGGCTCGGGAGATTCCGTTCAAATCCTTGCTCTGCCATGCAGTTCACTGGTTGACCTTGGGCCAATCACTTTTCCTCATCCTAATCTACATTGCAGGATTGTTACGAGGATAAAACTGAGGAGGCAGGAAGAAGAATGTGTGCTGTTGGCCAAAGGAATAGCTGCTGATTCTTTTTTATCCCTTGGAAATCACAGGCGTAATTCCCAATCGATAATTTCCTAAGGGCCCAGTCATTTTTACAACTCAGAATATTGAGAAATATAGGGTGAATTCGCTTTTTAGATCAGGGGTGTCAAACTAATTTGTTATGAGGGCCGGATCTTCACCTAGTCAGGCCAGATCATGTGTGTCTTAAAATGTATGCCAGGTAGGGGAGATATAAACTTTATAAAGAACAAGGATAAACACACTCAGCCTAATCCACCTAAACTTTACTGGCTTGTTGAGCCTCAGCCAACAGAAGCTTGGCTCTGTAGTTCTGCTGTGCGACTGAGCAAGCCTGGCAAAGCTAGCTCTCCTTCCCCCACTTCCTCCCCAAGAGAGGAGCTTTGCTTTGTAGCTTCTGTGCGATTGAGCAAGCCTGGCAAAGCTAGCTCTCCTTCCCCCACTTCCTCCCCAAGGGCTTTGCTTTGTAGCTCCTGTGCGATTGAGCAAGCCTGGCAAAGCAAGTTGTGATGCAGAAGGAAGCAATAAAGAGAGAAGGAAGCAGACAGCAGTGAGTTGCCTGATTCAGCCTCTGGGCCGCATGTTTGACACCCGTTTTAGATAGATCCAGGCGGGCAGCCGTGTTGGTCTGAAGCAATAGGACAAAGTTGGGGTCCAGTAACATCTTTAAGACCAACAAAGTTTTATTCCCAATACAAGCTTTCACGTGCTAAACAACGTTGTCTGGCGAAGTGTGCTTTTAGCGCACAAAAGCTTACATTGTGAATAATACTTTGTTGGTCTTAAAGGTGCTACTGGGCTCCGACTTTGTTCCGTTAGCTTTTTTAGAATTACAGGTTCCACTTTCTTGTAAAGAAAAGATAAGACGGGTTTTGCTTCCGTCTGCAACACTGCTAAAATGGCATCTCAACTCGAAAGTGCTGCATACTCTCCTTAGAACAAATCCCCAAGCGTTCCAGGCGTGTAGCACCCATATACTTTAGAACAGCATCATTTTGCCAGATAAGTCTCTTCCCTGCCCGCCCAACCCCCGTGTTTTGTCTGCTTGAAACTGCATTTGTGATTTCAACATGATAGCCACCACGCAGACCAAAGTAAAAAACATTTACTGCCGATAAGACGACCTGTGCATCCTCCTTTTTGCTTTTCCTCCTGATAGTTATCCCGCTTTCAACCAAAGACAGTGATTTCGCTAGGATTGGCTACAGTCGGGGAGTGTGGGCTGGCAGGGCTTCTTGTAAAAGATGAGGTTCAAACAGGGCAGATTTCATGATGTTGTTGCTGCTGCTGCTGTTCTAATTGGGTGGCAAATTAACTCTCACTCTTCTCCCTCCCCCAACTCTGCTTTATCTCCCCCCCCCTTTCAGTGACGGTGGTGCTGTTTGCAGCGCTGAGGCGACAGCGGAAGAAAGAGCCTTTGATCATTTCCAAAGAAGACATCCGAGACAACATCGTCAGCTACAACGACGAAGGTGGCGGAGAAGAAGACACCCAAGCGTTTGATATCGGCACGCTACGGAACCCCGAAGCCATAGAAGACAATAAATTGCGCCGAGACATTGTGCCCGAAGCGCTTTTTGTGCCACGCCGGACTCCAGTGGTACGAGACAACACTGATGTCAGAGATTTCATTAGCCAAAGGTTAAAGGAAAACGACACAGATCCCACAGCTCCCCCTTATGACTCGCTAGCGACTTACGCATACGAAGGCAACGGCTCTGTGGCGGAGTCCCTCAGCTCCTTGGAGTCGGTGACGACGGATGGCGATCAGGACTACGATTACCTCAGCGACTGGGGACCTCGCTTCAAAAAGCTGGCCGATATGTACGGCGGAGCAGACAGCGATAAAGACTCTTAATTACGTTGCCTTTTTTTTCATTCCCAAGAAACAGCATTGAAATGTGTGAACGTTGCGATTTCTATTTATCCACAGTTCTTTGAAAGGGGGTCTCTATTCTACCAACTCACATTGTTTCCGTGACTGCAGTCTTTGTGGATCCAATGTTGTTTCTTTTCCTACCCCCAAATATAAAGCGGAGGTTCCATAAGAAGAAGAAAAAAGGCTTTTATTTTTTAGCATATCCCATTTTATGTATGCAGTCAGAACAGGCACAATGACAAGAGAATGGAGGGACAACAGAAACGGAACAAAAGTTTTAAACTTGTCCTGCCTATCTTGTAAATTGGATTATCTTCCTGGTATAGTTCACCAAATAATCCCCACTGCATTTTAGTTGTTTAGCTCAGACATATTTTATGTAGATCGTGTATCATGTAAAGAAAGTATCACGGCTTAGCTTAAACTATTCTAGTAAAAAAGAGAGAGGGGTGGGCTGTCTCTCGCTCTAAAGCCACTACCAGGCAATAAGAAAGGGGGCTATTTTTAAGAGGTAAATTATCCAGTGGCCATTTCAGACACTACATTAATCTTGAGTTGGCCATTCCTTCAAAGCATTAAACCGCATTCGTGGTGGACAATCAAGAGGAGGAGGGAGGAAGGAAGAAATATGTGTGTGTGGGGGGGGGGGCTTTCCCAAAGGGTTTACTAGGGGCAATAGTTGCGATGCTCTGCATCGCTAGAACTTTTAAGATGTTGTCTTCCAGGCAACGTACAAAGAGAGAGGCAAACCCAGGGCTTCTTTTGTAGGAGGTACACCTTTGGCATATCAGACCACACCCTCCTGATGTAGCTAACCCTCCCGGAGCTTACAGTAGGCTCTGCACTAAGAAGCCCTGTAAGCTCTTGGAGGGTTGGCTACGTCAGGGGGTGTGGCCTAATATGCAAAGGAGCTCCTGCTACAAAAATAGCCCCTAGGCAAACATATGCTTGAGAACCCGATAAAAGAAATTAGGCTACAAAGAGTACACAGTGGTCCGTGGATGCCATACAAGCTCTGGGTTTTTTGTATCAACGTCCCTCTGAAGCTCGACAGTGTAGACAACGCTCATGTGTGATTTCCCCACGGCCTTGCCTCTGCCATTGCCTCCTTCTGCTGAGAAGCAACACACTTGTCTGCAGCATGAGGTGGATTTGGCAGCGGGGGCCTGTGTCTCCCGGGGGGGGTGTGGGGGTGCGGAACTGGAGGCTGCAGTGGCAGATTTAAGTCACTTAAATAAAATAACCGCAACAAGATCACTGAGCACGTGGGGAAGGGCGAGAGCGGCATCTCAGCCTTGGTTCACCGATAGGTGTTAGAGGCAAATATAGAAACGCAGTTTGAAGCCTGTTCACAGCAGTATGATCCCTCTTTCTATAGAAAGGCGGTGGAATACAGCAAGGGACAGGAACTGGAATTCTGCCTTGTGTGCAGACAGTGGCCTTCCTTACAGGGCTGGTTCCAGATCTTGGGCGGCCCTGGGCAGAGAGTTCCTTGGAGCCCCCTTTGCCCCCACTCACCCGTGTGTCTCATTACCTGCCCGCGCATCCTGCCCTTCTCACAAGCCCTCTGGCTGCCCGTGCTCAGGCACTCACACGCGAGGAGGCAGGGAAATGGCTGATTGGGGGGACTGGAAGTAGTGGGCCTTGCCAAAAACCTCCGGCCCCAGACACTGCCTCTCCAGGCTGTACGCCGACGCTGGAAAGCAAGAGTAAGCCAAACGATTTAGAAAGCTGATAGCGTAGACTTTGTACCGCATCCCACAATGGCTTGTTTCTGCACAGTCCTCACTTTGTGAAGAGCAGCGAGAGTCCAGATATTCCTCTCCGCAAAGGTCACTGTTGTTGGTGCACGCATTCCTTGGCCGCCACTAGGCGTATGAACTCAAACATGCCGCCAGCACCCATTCCCGCCTGAATGGACGCTTGGGATGATAGCAATGCTGTCTTGTGAGGGAGCGAGGCAACAAGACCAGCTACAAAGGCCGAGCTTGCAGCGAGCAAGGGTCAAATACTGTTTACGGTGAAAAGGCGGTGCCAAAATTATTAGGGGCAAAGTGTTTGGTTTTTCAGGGCTTGGGAAACAGGGCTTCTGCCACATTCACCCCCCTGGTGTGGATTAGCACTCAGGCCCAATGGAGCAGGGCCATAGCCCGGGGGGGGGGGGGGCACGGGTGGTGCACCCCCACCAAATCTTCCCTTTCACTGGAAGGCAGAATTGGGGGGGGGGGGAGGTGCTGCAGATTCTATAGGGGGCACCACCCCTGTGTCTGCAGCATTTTGAATGGGATTCATAAATATTTTGTCTTTTTTTAATTACAGTCAGCGCGGTCTTCTGATAATTACATTGTTTTTATACGGTCTTGCTTTTCGTTATCTGATGTCAAGAGTAGCAGCAACCTGTCTTGGTCTCTAAGAGGCTGTTATTGTTTGATATGTATAGATGAGAAGGGGACAAGGACTTTGAGCAAAGAGACCTATTAATTGTCAGTCTGCCCTTTTCCTTCCTGGTTAAGGCAGCTACGACAGCCAATGGGATCCGGCAGTAACTGCTGTTCGGCTTTTTCTAAGAACAGGGCATCACCTGTAAACTTTGCAGATCTCAAACATCTGCAGGAATGGCTCGATCTGGCCATGCTGCCCATGAAACTCCAAACCCTCATCATAAAACATCAGATTGGTAGGAATTTAACCCACAAACCTGCATACTCATTATAATGGCTGCCAAACAAGAGATTGGCTGACTCTCTTCTGTTCTATTTGTACCAGCATTTGTAGCTATCAAACTGGTATTTTTAATGATTTTTTTTTTGTGAGGGGGAGGGTGGTTTTGTTTGTCAGCAGTCGAGTTGCAGCCGATTTATGGCAACCCTGAAGGGTTTTCAAGGCAAAAGGCATTCACAGATGGTTTGGCATTGTCTGCCTCTGTGTAGCAACCCTGGAATGCCTTGGATGTCTCCCATCCAGGGATGGAATTCTAGCAGGAGCTCCTTTGCATATTAGGCCACACACCCCTGACGTAGCCAGTCCTCCAAGAGCTTACAAAAAAGAGCCTTGTAAGCTCTTGGAGGATTGGCTACGTCAGGGGGCGTGGCCTAATATGCAACAGAGCTCCTGGTAGAATTCCACCCCTGCTCCCATCCAAGGCAGGAGGCGATGTGAAAGAGCTCAGCTTGAGACGTTGGAGAGCAGCTGCCAGTCTGAGTAGGCAAGACTGACTTTGATGGACCCGGGGGGGCGGGGGGAGGGATCCATTAGGAGGCAGCTTCACATGTTCCTTGTGTGCATTTGTGCTGCTTTTGCCTTTTGTAAGCAGGTTTTTATGTTTAAGTTGTTTCAAAGGATCTGTAAAGCCTGTTTGAGCAGAGAACGGCAGGGCAAAAGAAATGCGAGGGAAGCAAAACATCTCTGACCACTTTCAGCTCTCTTTAAAAAAAAAAACTGTTATCCGTCTCCATCCTTTAAGACATGATTAAAAGTATCACAGACTGTAAGTACTGGCCCCCGATTAGAAGCTGCCCTTTGTGTACAAGAGTCAGAAATAATCAGCATAAAAATAGTTCCAATTCTCTCCCCCCCCCTCCCAACCATGTCTCATCTTCTGTTGTGGTCACGCACACAAGACACTGTGCAGCAAATAACCAAAAAGAAAAAGTTAATCGTACTTAAGAAAGGGTCAAGGATTATTTTCCCATTTTTACTTTTCTCAGTACAGTATTTTTTTTTTTAAATAACATTATTTAGACTGAGCTCTCAAAGTGAACCGATCTTCTTTTAATCAATGCGAGGGGTTTTGCTTTGTTCTTTTCCTCCCTCCTGGTTTGAAGAGCACTCAAAAAAAATCTGTCTTGTCCTGTTCTACAAAGACAAACCCAGAGAACAATAAGGATTTTCTTCATTGGGGGGCAGTGTGTCAGAAAACACACACACACCCCAGAAAACCCCTCCATTGTTCTGGCAGGTGGCTAAATTTTATGTATTAAGGCTGGAAGAATGTAATAAGCAGATTTTTAAGGAAGTAAGCGAGGAGGTTACAGGGATGAGTCAAAAAGCGGGGCTTTGTGGGACTGGTGTGATTTCACTGGCCTGGGGATCCAAGACTGGGACGAACTAGCAAAAAAGAGCAAGCTAATAGGACTGGGACCAACTCACAGCAGATGGGGCAGGCTCGGGAAGGAAGTTAACACATTATTGTAGACAGCATAGCCAGCTTCAAGAGGGGATTGGATAAGCATACGGAGCAGAGGTCCATCAGTGGCTATTAGCCACAGTTTATCATTGGAACTCTCTGTCTGGGGCAGTGATGCTCTGTATTCTTGGTGCTTGGAGGGGGTGCAATGGGAGAGCTTCTAGTGTCCTGTCCCCACTGATGGACCTCCTGATGGCACCTGGGTTTTGGCCAGTGTGTGACACAGAGTCTTGGACTGGATGGGCCATTGGCCTGATCCAACATGTTCTTCTTGGTGATGAAGGAGGAGACAAAGGGACTCCTTGCTCCTTGAGTTCAGGCATACTGGTAGAGCAGTGGTTCCCGACTTTTTTGGTATGGTATCCCACAAGTCCAAATTGACTTGATATGGTGAGCCATCCAGGGCTGGCCTTGGCATTCATCTAGTTCAGTATTCCTTGTTCTACAGTGGCTAAGCCGATGTTTTTGAGGAACCAAAAAACATCACACCAAAGGCGCAGCTGCTCCCACTATGAACGTCAAGGAAGTGTCATTCCAGCATACACAGTCTGGCCTTTGACTACCCTCTCTTCTGTTACTCCCAGGGCTGATTTCATAGCAGGAACTCCTTTGCATATTAGTTCACACTCCTCTGATGTAGCCAATCCTCCAAGAGCTTACAGGGTTCTTCGTACAGGGCCTACTGTAAGCTCTCGGAGGATTGGCTACATCAGGGGTGTGTGGCCTAATATGCAAAGGAGCTCCTGCTACAAAAAAAAAGTCCTGGTTACTCTCTCTCAACCCCCCTCCCCCAAGACTCTTAAGAAACTCACTCTGGTGATCAATTTTTACTTGATCAACATATATATGCAGAGACAAAAAAAAAATACCAACTACTGTATGACATGGAAGATACTGTTTTTGGAGTCATAGCTTGGTTTCCAAAATACAATAGCGAGTAATGGAAAGAGCAGGAGCAGGCTAAAGGGAGGGCTGGCCGCAACCCACTTTTGGGTCCCAACCCACAGGTTGAGAGACACTGTGCCAGAGGATCAGGTACAGCCAAGGAGACTGAAACATGAGATGACAGCCAATCTTATGAACGCCAGTCGAGGGGCAGGTCTAGACAGTTTCTGACATGAAGGTGCTGGAACAGAGGAACACGAACCACTGTATCCATTTTCACCCCTCAAAAACATCGGCTTAGCCACTGTAGAAAAGGGAATGGTGTAGCAAATGGTCCCAAAATCCAGTTTGCTTGGTCAAGTCAAGAGCAGTTGGCCACACAACACACAACACTCTCTTGCGTTTATACAGGCCACAGAAACTGGCGTGCCTTAAACCGCGCTGTGCCAAATGAACTTAGACAGCTTAGACGCTGAGTGGATTGTCTCAACAAGCGTTGATTGTACTTTTCTCCTGATATAGCAAATTTACTTTGATAGCTTAAGTTGATTTAGCTAGGATTAGCAACGCTAATTCTGTGACACTTTGATGGCTTAAGTGTGTGTGTGTGTGTATATATATATACACACACACACATACACACACACTTAGTGACACTAAGTAGCAGGCTATTCAAGCTAGAACTTAGCATTTTATTGACAAAGTGTTTCGTCTTGTCAATAAAAATGACAGTAAGCCACCCACAGCTTGTGCATAAATATTATATAACCATTTAACATAGCAGCATCAAAATTATGATGAGATGCCAAACTGAATGAAAAATGAACACGATGTTCTCATGAGGCTGACGCATTATTCATTAATCACCTGGAGATCCCTTCCCCACCCCCAATATCCTTGCCATTTATGTACGTGGGTTTTTCCATAAATAGGATTCTTTCGGCATCCGGTTACGGGTGGTTTTTATACAGGCAGGCTTGCTATACTCTCTCTTTCATACAACTCAAGGTCCAACTAAAATCAGGTCTGTGGAAATAAATGCTGTTTTGAGCATCAAGCTGTAACGCAGAGGGGACCGTTTGCATCACGGCAAAGTGGAAGAAAGTCTCGATTGAGCCGACAAAAATTGTGTTAAAAGATGGGGGCGCATTTTCACACTTTTTTGGCAAGCCATGTTGTAGTCACATGCAACCAGGGCCTCCAGCCCTTCTATTCTGAGTGGCTGCATCCGATCCTCATCTGACTGATTAAGAATGAATTGGGTCCATTCGTTAATCCATTCATTGAATCCATTCATTCACTGGGTCAATTAATTCAGCTTTTGAGATAAGTTCAACGAGGGCTACCATGTGGGACAGAGAAGGTGGAATCCTCAGCATTTCTGGATTCCATTAAATTCAGCAGTGCTTTCTTCTACGTAACTGTACCTAGGATTGTTACCTTAGAGGTGTTACTATTTGGAAAATAGCTAAATCCCCATTATATATAGAAATGTAGGTTCGCGCATTATTGAAATAGAAAGACGATAGGGTTATTTCCCCCAATTTAAGTGCATGGACTCTTACCTGGAAGAACTGGGTTGAATTGCCCACTCCTCCAGCTGCTGGAATGGCCTTGGGTCAGACGTAGCTCTCGTAGAAGTTGTCCTTGGAAGGGCAGCTTCTGGGAAAGCTCTCTCAGCCCCACCTACCTCTCAAGGTGTCTGTTGTGGGGGGGGGGGACTTTCTGTCTGTTGTGGAGGAGGGGGGAAAGGTAAAGGAGATTGTGACCGCTCTGAGATTCAGAGTATAGGGCGGGATATAAATCCAATATCATCATATGAACATATCAAGCTGCCTTATACTGAATCAGACCCTTCTGGGTCCATCAAAGTCAATATTGTCTACTCAGACTGGCAGTGGCTCTCCAGGGTCTCAAGCTGAGGCTTTTCACACCTACTTGCCTGGACCCTTTTTAGTTGGAGATGCTGGGGATTGAACCTGGGACCTTCTGCTTACCAAGCAGATGCTCTACCACTGAGCCACAGCCCCGTTCATGGCTCTCCAGGGTCTCCAGCTAAGGTTATTCACGCCTACTTGCCTGGACCCTTTTTAGTTGGAGATGCCGGGGACTGAACATGGGACCTTCTGCTTACCAAGCGGATGCTCTACCACTGAGCCACCGTCCCTCCCTTCCTCCGTCCTCATCTTTGTCTTCATTCTGAGGGATGTTACTCCACCCCAGATCATCACTGCCCCAGATTCTTAAAATGTGACGGGCCAGTGGGCGATGCTGAACAACTCAACCCCAGAGAGCCCCTTATTTCGAAATGTGTGATGTGACGGCCCTCGCTCACTCAGCGGCAGCCTCCGCCTGAAAACCTCCCTCTCTCTCTATGTTACGAGGGTGAGAGGAAGAAACGTATTGATGAAATACAGCTGCTAATAATGAACAATCTGGAAACAGCAGAAGTGGCATGACGAGGTTTGTGTGACTGCAAAGAGGGACAAAAGGAGCCGGCGATGCATTTGATGCCTCTAGCAGCTGGAAGGCCTTTTTGTCAAGAGGCAAATGCAGTCACTGGTATTATTGCGAGGGAATAGAGCAGGTTGCCGTTCTCTTTCCCTCGCTGGGGCCTTACATTTCCAACACCAGCGGTTTAATTTAGAAACTGCTGAGATGATTGTCAACACCTCAGCGCTTAACAGCACTAGTCAGAAAGGTCTCTCATCTGACACTCGCCTTATATAAGAAACTGGGTTGGATCCAGCCAAACTTTTTCTCTCACGCAGTCCCCCCCCCCCCCCCCCGTCCCACATGATTTCTGTACAGGCCGGCTGCATGATTCTGCCCGTTTTGGCAGCTGAAAAGGACTCCCCTCCTTCCTTTTCCGCTACCTGGTTGGATGCAACCCTCTCTTTGAGGCAAAAGAGCAGAAATGGTTTCGTGTGATCCACAGGTGTTTTAACATCAAGTGCATTTGAGGGAGGATCATGGAACATACAGAGCGGTAAAGCTGCAGCATTGCAGTCCAAGCTCTCTGCTCATGACCTGAGTTCGATCCCAGAGGAAGCTGGGTTTGGGTACCCGGGCTCAAGGTTGACTCAGCCTTCCATCCTTCCAAAGTCAGTAAAATGAGTCCCCGGCTTGCTGGGGAAGGCAATGGCAAACCACCCTGTAAACAGTCTGCCGTGAAAACATTGTGATGCGATGTTATCCCAGAGTCGGAAATGACTGGCGCTTGCACAGGGGACTATTTTTATCTTTAATGGAACATACCTTGTAATCTTACTTTTAAAGGTCTAACATAAGTAAGGGAGGCATAACCATAACAAATAAGGTTGCCAGCTTTTTTTTTAATACCGGCCTCCTCTGCTCCTTTATTCTGTAAACTTAGCAGGTACTAATAGCCACCTCTGTGCCATGTTTCACTCGGTTATTTCTGCACGAGCCAAGCTGGGGTTTTGTTCCCTGATCAGATTGGCAACCTTAAACTAGCAAGCCAACCAGAACGTGCCACCGAGTTTTAATCTGAGCTAGAATCTGAGTGTTTTCTCTTTTGTGCTCTTAAGAGAGGCTGCAAAGTTAACTTTTCCATTTTGTCGATTTTCTTCTTAAAGGCTGCAAAATTAAATTCTTTGCTTCTCGAACACAACGAATTTTTAAAGCAGGCCCAGCTGATACAGCGAGACAAACCCTTTCGCCGCCACTGGGCCTGTGGACTTTCCTACAAGACTGCACTATTGATGTAAATACATCCCGAGACAGTTTCTATAAGCTTTTAGTTTTCTAAGATCTATTAGTTTAGTGTTTATTAAAAATGTATAGAATTATTAGGTATTCAGGTAAAGATATTTAAAATAGAAAAAAAAAAACCCACATGGCAAACATAAAGCTATTTTGACACAGATAAAGTTAAAAAGAGAGAAAAAGACACTTTTGACCACTGGACTACCCTATTTTGTGATTCTCTTCGTCCCGGCATTTATATCCTTTCTGTTTTCATGGCCTTTATTATAAATGCTATGGGCGTCTTAACCACATGCCACTGGCACTAAGTCAATTTGGCAAATGCCTATTGTGATTTGCGGTTCTAAAGCCCTTTTAAAATGAATGCCTCCTCTGTATCGATTTCTTTTAATTAAATAAATAAGCCTGGGCATAAATTAAGGCGCTTGCCACCATTTGGCAAGATGGAGTAGCAGAAATGATCCTCACATGTAGCTATTTTCAGTCACATTCCTGCGGTTGTTGCAGAGAGGGGGAGAGGAAAGAAAGCGTGGAAATGCTGGCCAATCGACGCAGAGAAACACTTGCTTTTCAGGGAACTGCATTCTGGTTAGGATGTGGCACTGCTACCCATGTGTTTTGAATGGTACGGAGTTTGTACTACTGTGGATGTAGGGTTAATTTCTCCAAATCACCACCGGCATCTGATTGCAATGCCAGGGTTCCACCCTGGAACACAAGAATAGCGGAAGACCCAAGAAGGTGCCTACCCCCCCCCCTTCGTTCCCCCACACACTAATATTCAGGGCTTTTTTTGTAGCGGGAACTGGTGTAATGGTTAAGTGTGCTCACTCTTATCTGAGAGAACCGGGTTTGATTCCCCACTCCTCCACTTGCACCTGCTGGAATGGCCTTGGGTCACCCATAGCTCTCGCAGGAGTTGTCCTTGAAAGAGCAGCTGCTGTAAAAGCTCTCTCAGCCCCACCCGACTCACAGGGCGTCTGTTGTGGGGGTGCGCAGGAAGGTAAAGACTCTGAGATTCAGAGTATAGGATGGGATATCAATATCTCTTCTTCTTTGCATATTAGGCTACACACCCCTGATGAAGCCAATCCTCCTGAACCTTACAGTAGGCCCTGTACTAAAAGCCCTGTAAGCTCTTGGAGGATTGGCTACATCGGGGGGGGTGGCCTAATATGCAGAAGAGTTCCTGTTACAAAAAAAGTCCCGCTAATATCCATATCATGGATGACGGGGAATGGCGCTGAGATGCAGAGGATGGTGTTTGTAGACGAACTGAAGCTCCGGGTTCTGTTTTCTAGGAGTTAAGCTACCAATGGGGGGAAATGTTATCCCATTGGCTGCTGAAATCTTTCTACTCTCCCTTACTTCCTGTGTTGAACTGGTGCTACTGTACATTCTGTTTCATAAAGACTGGAAGGTTATCTGTTGGAGCCAACAGGCTGTTATTACCAAATTCTAAGAATAAAGGTTTTATCATTCCCGATGCCAGCCTGACCAAAGCCGTTGATGAAATTGAGAGGAATCAGGCCACGGATCAGAGTCTCCATCTCTTTATACGCACATTGCTGAGTTCTTTATTTGCCATGACAGCCCTTCCCTGAGCTGACTTCCCTATTCTATTTCTTGTTCAGTGTAATTGCTTACTTTACCCTCGTCATTTGTTTGAGCTGTAAAGATTGAAACTAGCATACAATTTGAGTGGCAATTTCTCACATGTACACACACACACACACAAAGTGAATTTACCTTTTTTGAAAATCAATTTTTGTAACAAGTTATTTATATGATACTACTAAATAAACTGGGTTTTTTTTCCTAATTTGATTTTTTTAAAAAAAAAATTCATTCCAACTTTTATGTATGAGATTAATGCTAAAAAAGGATGGCGCAACAGAAGAGAAGGGTACAGAAACCGACAGATATTGAAAGGTTAAACATAACGGAATGCCCGTTTTTTTCAGGTGCCATTGGAAGCAATTGGGTAACGAAGAATCAGGATGTGCTCTCATCATACACCATCTACTGAAGAAAGAGCTGCAAAAAACATAAAGATCCCAAGATATAACCCAGGGGTGGCCAAATATGCTTAACGTAAGAGCCACATCAAATAAATGTCACATTTGAGAGTCGGAAGATATGAACATCAGATGTTTGAGAGAAGGAAGGAAGGAAGGAAGGAAGGAAGGAAGGAAGGAAGGAAGGAAGGAAGGAAGGAAGGAAGGAAGGAAGGAAGGAAGGAAGGAAGGAAGGAAGGAAGGAAGGAAGGAAGGAAGGAAGATGATAGAGAGACAGAGAGATGATGGATGAATAGATGACTGCAGGTGGAAAGAAAGCAACTTAATCCCCAGGCCAAAGGAGGCCCGTTTGAAATCTACCAGGGATCGGGCCTTCTCGGTAACGGCACCTTACTGGTGGAACCAGCTGCCGGAGGAGGTGAGGGCCCTGCGGGACCTCGGGCAGTTCCGCAGGGCCTGCAAGACGGCCCTCTTCTGGCTGGCTTACAACTAACGGACACTGGGAATTTTGGATGGTGGTAGGGTGCATTCTGATAGACCGCTGGTTTTTTATGTTTTTGTTTTATTAACTTACTGTTTTAAACTGGTGCTAATTGATGTTTTAAAGTTAAACCTATGTTAGATTTTATATGCTGTGAGCCGCCCTGAGCCACTTCGGTGGGAAGGGCGGGATATAAATCGAAATATAGATAGATAGATAGATAGATAGATAGATAGATAGATAGATAGATAGATAGATAGATAGATAGATAGATAGATAGATAGATAGATAGATAGATAGATAGATAGATAGATAAATTTTAAATACATTCTCCAAGCCACAGGCTGGCTTGGCTTGGAGAAGCGGTTAAAAGAGACAAATGCCTTCCCCAAACTGGCTGAACAAGGCAGTGAGGGTTTTGAGGCTACACAATATGTGTGAAAGGGCCACATGTGACTCCCGAGCCACTGTTGGGCCATCCTGATAGAACCAGTAAAGATGCCAGCTCTGGAATGGGAAGTGCCTGGAGATTTGAGAGGTGGGGGTGGAACCTGGCGGAGGGCGCAGTTTGGGGAGGGGAGGGACCTCAGCAGGGGATAATGCCGCACAGTCCCCCTTCAAATTCAGCCATTCTCTCCAAGGGTACCAATCCCTGTTCTCTGAAGGCCAGCTGTTATTCTAGGAGGTTTCTGGGTGCACCCTGAAGGCTGGCAACCCTATTGAAACCCATCTCCATATTAAATCATCAGCATCTCAGGCGCATCATTAAAGTAATCCAGCCCTGTTGACATCACTGAACTGACATCAACCAGTTTTCACCCAAGTCAAACCAGCTAGAGCTCTTGAGAACGGGATAAGTCCTTCCCTCTCAGACACAACTCCAATTTCTCGCTTGAAAAGCCCCAAATCCTGCTTCTTTAACAGCGTTCCCTCTAAGCTGAGTTCATGTGAGCTCGCTCACAGTTTTTAGCCTCCGGCTCACACATTTTTTGTCTTAGCTCAGCCTGCTCAAGAAGCATCACCCCCGAGCACACTGATTTATGCAGCAGCTCACCACTTCAATGCCAGCAGCTCACAATGTAGAACTTTTGCTCACAAGACTCCGCAGCTTAGAGGGAGCCTACCCTGTAAAACAAGGTTTGACCTGCGGGAGCTGAAGGGGGGGGGTGCTTTAGGAACTGCATTAGCCCCAACTCTGTCATTGCATGGCTAAGTGAAATGCCATGAAATTGCTACTTTCTTATATTTTGCGAGGCTTATAACTACGGTTGCAAAGTCCCTGGCAGTGGACTGTTTTTGCGCGCACAAAGCGCAATGACGTTGCTTGGAAGTGATGTCATTGTGCTGGTGACGTCACGCACCAGCCATTCTAGGACCGTCTGGGAAAACTCTATGGTTTCCCCAGACACTTGAGGAATTTGGGAGGAATTTGGGAATTTCCCTCCCAAATTGCTAGAGCATCCTGGAAAACCATGGAGTTTTCCCAGATGCTCCTAGAGCAGCCAGTGCGCAACATCAATGGCACAATAACATCATTTCCAAGTGACATCATAGCGCCAGTGATGTCAGCAGAGGATCTGCTGGCCCACTGTGGGCCAGCGAGTTGAGAACCTCCAGGGTGGGAGAACCTCTGCCCGGCCGGGGGACATGGCAGCCCTACTTATAACTGGTTAACGCAAGCAAGTTCTTCATTGCTGTAACATTTATGAGGCTTCCCCCCCCCCTTTAGGTGTCACAAATTCTTTTTATGGGCTGCTAATAGATTCAACCTTCACTTCGTCTTACGTAGGCTGGAAAGCTGCATTTTAATAACATGTAAATGGCCACCCTGCCATTTAGAGTCTTAGTCCAGACCTTCAGGAATATGAATTCAAGCAGGAACTCCTTTGCATATTATCCTTTTTGTACTGCATAGATCCTTTTTGTAGCAAGAACTCCTTTACATATTAGGCCACACACCCCTGATGTAGTCAATCCTTCTGGAGCTTACAGTAAGCCCTGTACTAAGAGTGCTGTAAGCTCTTGAAGGATTGGCTACATCAAGGGTGTCTGGCCTAATATGCAAAGGAGTTCCTGCTACAAAAAAAGCCCTGAATTCAAGAATAGCTTGGCTCATTCCCACTGGCCCGTGGAGACCAACAAGGTTTTTGAGGCATTTGCTTTTGAGAGTCCACGCCCCCTTCGTCAGATGCAAGTGCGGAGGCAGCCCTTTCAGGCATGCTTCACAAAAGCAACCGAAAAAGACCAGCGCAAATCCCAGCAGTCAAGACACTAAGATGTAATTGGGTGCGCACATTGATGGCATTCCTCTACTCTGCAAGATCGACTGGTACCACCCACTCCTCTGTTTTCTTCACTCTGAGACTACAGAAGGCAAAGGTGTAGATGCATGCACCAGCTGTCCATATGGAGCCGGTAGTCTGAAATTACTATAGAACAGGGGTGGCCAAACTGTGGCTTGGGAGCCACACGAGACTCTTTCGCCCATATTGGCTGCTTACAGACCGGCACTTTGGGTCGACTCAGAGATGCCTCTAAAGCCGACCCAAAAAATCTGTGCAGGCAGCAACATCTGCCGGCCGTCTTCCTCCTGTCCTCACCCCATCTTCCAGGCTCCTTTGACCAGCTCAAAAAGCTACCACTTCCAAAGCGGTAGCAAATATTGGAGCTGGCTGTCAGTCGCCTCCCCACCGTCTGGACGGGGAAGGGCGCAAGCGGGGCGACTTGGCGGTCTGGAGCTGCCAAGCCGCCCCAAGCTGTTCTGGGCTTTTTTTAAAAAGGAAACCAATCAGAGCACTGGTGTGCTTGTGCACACAAGCACTTGCTCCACAAAGGGGAAAAAAAGGAATCCGGCTTCTAGGGCGCCTTCCCATGTGGCGGTGCCCAGCAACCTCACGGATGGGATGGGGCCGCATCACCGGGGACCGTCTGGAGGCTCCAGGATGGCTCTTTTTCGGGCCACCTCCCAGCCGTCTCAGAATGCCCGTCTGTTCTCAGCCAAACTGTGGCTTTCAAAGCCCCCACTGCCCCGTCGGTTGGCTTGGAGAAGGCATTTCTCTCTTTAACTCACTTCTTCAAGCCAAGCCAGATGGTGGCTTGGAAAATGCATTTAACGTTAAAGTTGCTTTCTTTCCACCTGACCCTCCCATCTATTTGCTTTGCCTGCCTGCTTGCCTGCCTGCCTTCCTTCCGGCCCTCAAATACCTGACGTTCATGTCTTGCAGCTCTTAAGCATCTGACATTTATTCTTTACGGCTCTTAGCAGGGCTTTTTCTGTAGCAGGAACTCCTTTACATATTAGGCCACACACACCCTGATGTAGCCAATCCTCCAAGAGCTTACAGGGGCTCTTCTTACAGGGCCTACTGTAAGCTCGTGGAGAATTGGCTACATCGGGGGGTGTAGCCTAATATGCAAAGGAGTTCCTGCTACAAAAAAAAAAGCGCCCTGGCTCTTAGGTTAAGCAAGTTTAGCCACCTCTGCTATAGAATAATTAACCCCAAGAAGTAGATTGTTCAGCAGCAGAACCCCACCATGAAACCCTTCTTCCCTCTACATCTCCTATGAACTGGCTCCTATGGGACATGAAACTCTTACCTGGATCCAGTTCCTGGGCTCTCTGCCTTTGCCGGATTCTTCTGTAGGACTCACTAGTCAATGGTGAGCATGAAAACGAAGTGCAGAGATGCAGACTGCAGCGGGCTCGACTCTCGCTGTCTCACACCAAGTTCTTTGGGAGAAGACAAATGGGTCGCAGTTAACAAAACTGTTATGAGAATGTAGAGCTTCCAAGTCCAATTCAACAAATATCTGGGGATTTTGGGGATGGAGCCAGGAGACTTTGGGGGTGGAGTCAGGAGATACTGCAGTGGAGCCAGGAGAAAAGGTGTGACAAGGAGTTCTGGCCATCACTTTTAAAGGGACCATACTCCTTTTAAATGCCTTCCCTCCATTTGGAATAACGAAGGATAGGGGCACCTTCTTTGGGGGCTCACAGAATTGGACCCCCCTGGTCCAATCTTTTTGAATCTTGGAGGATGCTTTGAGGAGAGGCATCTGATGCTATGCTGAAAA
The DNA here is from genome assembly GCF_032191835.1 of Heteronotia binoei. Classification (NCBI taxonomy): domain Eukaryota; kingdom Metazoa; phylum Chordata; class Lepidosauria; order Squamata; family Gekkonidae; genus Heteronotia; species Heteronotia binoei. The sequence goes on along the minus strand of NC_083229.1, from coordinate 120,855,889 downwards.
TTTGGTGGTCTACCTCAAAAAATACCACCACCACCCAAGAGCCCCAGATACTGGTGGATCAATTCTCCATTATCCCCTATGGGAATCAGTCTCCATAGGGAATAATGGAGTGCCCAGCAGACATCCCCTCCTTGCTTTCTGATGACCCTGAAGCGGGGGGGGGGAGGCCTCCAAACCGGGGGATCCCCTGCCCCCACCTGGGGATTAGCAACCCGATGAGAATGGCACAGCCTGTCCCCAACTCCTCTGCCCAGAAACTGGGGTCACCAGGTCAAGTTCTCTGCACCCACCAACACAGCCTCTCTATACACACTCCATCAGCGTTCACTGATGGAAGAAAAGCAGGACTCTGTCATTGGGAACCCTGTGGAGATAGCCCCTGACAATATGCGACCATACACTGCCTGTCCTGGGGAGCTGTGATAAATGGGACTTCTCCCCACCCCCCACCCCCCCCACCCCCACCCCCCACTGTCAACCACAACGACAGGAATTTATGTAGTTGACACTCCAATGAAGATCTCTGATGTGAATAGTCTGGAGGGAAAAAATACATCCAGAACTGCTCTCTTGAACTGTTACGTCCGTCTGAGACGACTTACAATGGTAGAAACAGTCTCTAGTGCCCAATTTGAATTGTATCACTATTGGAACAACTCATAGCTCAAGTCTTTTTTGGCTGTTATTTAACAGTCATGCATTCGAATCAATTAATTAATTGATCTGTTTTCCAGCTGCAACTGTTTTCCAGTTGTTTCAACTCTCTCTCTCTCTCTCATAGTGTCAATGGGAAATATCATCGGACTGGAATTCTAGCAGGAGCTCCTTTGCATATTAGGCAAAACACTCCTGATGTAGCCAATCCCCCAAGAGCTTACAAAAAAAGAGCTTTGGGAGGATTGGCTACATCAGAGGGTGTGGCCTAAGATGCAAAGGAGCTCCTGCTAGAATTCCACCCCTGAATATTATCTGTCTCCCAGGACACCATTCAGGTTTTTTATCGCCACCCTTAACCCATTCTTGTTTATGCCATTTTGCTGAAATCCACCATTTAAGAAAAGAGGAATCATCAGCCACCACTGATTGCTAAGACCTTTGGCTGTTCAGGGGTCATTTTGTAGAAAAAGAGATGCCGGAGCTCATTAGCACAACTCATTTGCCTATGCCACACACCCCCGACATTACCAGAAGGTGCACTAAATTATACCAGCTCAGCATCTACCTTAAAATGCTTCTTGAATTAGAACTGTCATAATAAAACCTGACTCCTATCCAATGTTCCCTCGAAGCTGCAGAGTCTTGCGAGCAAAAATTCTACTTTGTGAGCTACTGGCATTAAAGTTGTGAGCTACTACATAAATTAGGGTACTCTGGGGTCACACTAAGGCAAGACAAAAAAGTGTGAGCTGGAGGGTAAAAATCTGTGAGCTAGCTCACACTAACTCAGCTTAGAGGGAACACTGCTCCTAACATACTTTTTAAATTACTTTCTCCTATACGGCCACACTGGCGTGATGAAGATTTTCATCCATCTCCTTTTGGCGTTTTGGTTTTCCCATTTTTTGTGGGGGGAAATCTTAGAAAGTTTGTTGAGTTCAGCAAAATTCTCACGGGGGGGGGGGGGTTGAACAATGGACCCCAGAAGCAAGTATTGGGGGGGGGGGGTTTAGAAAAGAAAGAGCACAATAAAATTTAGAGTTCCTGAGCTCCTGCCCAAAACAAGGCCTGGCTGTCTGGAGCTAGCGAAGGTCGGGTTGGGAACTTTGCAACCACCTCCTGCCGCTGCGGCCTGTCGCAGGGACTTGAACAGCAGAAACCAGCAGCTGAGGCAGTTCGACTCCATACTGCAAAAAGCTTCACCTGCTAAGTGACGTCTTAAAGACGCAACTGTGAGCCTGGCCCTAAAGTCGACAGCTCCTCTGTTGAAGCAGGGTGGGGAGACTCAAGTGGTTTCCTTTTCGATAGAGTTGCTCTCTCAGTGCCGGCCCTAGAATGCAAGGTGCCCTGGGCAGACTCCCTGCCTGATGCACCCCACGCTGCCTCTCGCCCTCCATCCGCCGCGCCACGCTCCACCGTGCCGTACTCTGTCGCACGCGCACCCCTCTGAAGCTCACCGCAACGAGGCTGAGCCCTACCGGCTTTGAGACAGCCGCACTTTTTTGAAGCCAGCACGAGAGGAGGCTTCTCCCCCCCTCCTTTCCAGAACCGGAAGTGAGGCGGAGCGAAGCCTCCTCCCACGCTAGCTTCAAAAAACGTGCGGCGGCCTCAAAGCTGGCAGGGCCCAGCCTTGTGGGGAGCGTGGTGGAAGGGGGGGGGGCGGAGGTGGCAGCAGCAGTGGTGGCAGGCGAGAGGCAAACTAAGCGGTTTTCTTGGGCACCGGGAGGGGGGGAGCCCAATTCGGCACCCCCCACCCGTCACCCTTGGCAACCGCCTAGTTTGCTTAGTGGACGAGCCGGTCCTGGTAGAGACGCAGCCCCCACGTTTCGGACAAGAGTCTGTGCTTTTAACAGCTGATTAGGGGATAGAAATCTAAGGAGACGGCATGCTAGGAAGCACGTCTTGCGTTTCTACCTGTGCAACAGATAATGAGCACACATTGTCTTAGCAAGAACAAAAGCTCAAAAAAACTCCTGCATTAGTTATATAGCATATATAAAACGTCTGCCTTGCATCTCCATCCAGATGCCTGATACGTGCAATGCTACATAGAGAATCCTTCCTTTTCACTACATAAACAGTTAGGGGCGACTCGAGAGATGCCTCAGAAACCGACCCAAAAATCCTTGCAGGTGGGAACATCTGCTGCCCAGCCCCATCCCGTAATCACCCTGTCCTTCGGCGGCCTCGGAACGGCTCAAAAAGCTACCACTGTTGAAGTGGCAGCAAATATTTGAGCCACAAGCAGGGGTCATTTTGTAGAAAAATAGGTGGTGGAGCTCATTAGCATACCTCATTAGCATATGCTGCCCCCCCCGCAGCCAAAAGCAACCCAATGCAAGAAAGGAGAGCCCTGGGTGACCGAGGCCAGCTTGGGCTGGCAAGAGATCCAGTCAGCCCAAGCAGGCCTCGCTCGCCTGGGGCTCTCCTGGACCACCAGCCCCCACAGTCAAAATGCCAGCAGGTCACCCACTGCCCAAAATCACATAAAAAATGGAGAAAGGGTAGCGAGGGCTTCTCCAGGGGTTAATGAGGGCTGCTGGGGGCGTGGCAAAGCCCCTGGTGGCTGATTGGCTGGCTGCCCGCTCTCCTAATCCAGGGATTGTTATGCAGCTGCACCTACTATTCAATGGACAAGGTAGGTGGGGAGGAAGAGGGGGAACTCTCAGAAAGCTCCTGCTGAATCTGAGGCCTGGCCACAGGCAAGTCACCTCTTCGGTGTCTGGAAAGGGAAGTGTGCAAGCAAAGCCTTGGCAGTGTGAAACCGCCAAGCCGCCCTAAGCCATTTCCAGCTTTTCTTTCGTTTTTTTTGGGGGGGGGGGGTAAAAATTAGTCAGAGCGCATGAGCGCATGACGTTGGGGGAGAACAAGAGCAGTCCAGCTTCTGAGGCACCCCCGTCTGATCACGCCAAGCCACCTTGCAGACAGGATGGGACCGCCTCACCAGGGAGCGGCACGTGGAGGGTTCGGGATGGCTCTTTTGGGGCCAGCCCAATTTGGGACACCTCCAATCTGCCCCTAACTGCCGGTCCGTGATCACCCATAGTGACCTTCCTCTTATTTTGCACGTTCCCTCTCTTGCACAGTTTCCCCCACCCACCACCCACCCACAATCGATCCCGCACAGATCAGAAACAGGCTTAACGAGATGGTTATAATAAGCACGCTGGAAATCTCCTTGAAGTTCTGGAAATATTCTCTTCGAGCTGAACTCCATTACAAAACAAACAAAAGATCCCTCATTGAAACCAGGGGTGGAATGCTAGCAGGAGCTCTTTGGCACATTTGGTCACAACAGCCCTGATGTAGCCAATCCTCCAAGAGCTTACATTTTTGTAAGTTCTTGGAGGATTGGCTACATCAGGAGGGTGCGGCCTAATATGCAAAGGAGCTCCTGCTAGAATTCCACACCTGACTGAAACCTTCATGTTGCCAAGCAGGTATAACAGATGGAAACCGAATCCCAGCGATAAAAAACACTGTGAAGTTTCCCGTAACAGCTACCTAACCCCCTCGGTTTATTTTTCTAGCAGGGCTCTTGAGCTTTTAACAACGGCCGTGCCCACAAACTTTAATAAAGAGAACCATTTCCTAGCATGAGGAGCTGGGGACAGAGAAAGTTTCGTTTGCCTGCTGCAAGAGCTCTTAAAGGCAGTGGAGTTGTGCCAGAAAAAATGTCGGTATCTTTACTAGAGTTGCATATATTTGCTGAGGCCAAACGTGCTGGGACAGAATTCCTATCACATTCCTACTCATCCCTTCAGCGTTGTGGCTTCTGCGCAGGCACACATGCACAGTCGCACGCCTGCCACGATGGGCTATAAATATAATTAATAAATACGAGGAGGAGGAGGAGAAGAGGAAGAAGACTGCAGATTTATACATCGCCCTTCTCTCTGAATCAGAGACTCAGAGCCCGATGTTCACACTGAAATGAGAAGCTGAATGCTGTGATCAGAGAATGTAGAATGGGGTTCCTAAATAATTGAGCCATTAAACTGAAGAAGGAATTGAAACGTCATCAAAATCTAGAGAGACGTCTTTTTAACAAAGTGGCTGCGTTGAAGCTACATCCCTCAGGAGCACACACCTTGTGAATTTCAGTTGGGCTATTTCCAAGTTTAGACTTATATCTACTCATTTGGGAACGAGGTTGTTTTTGCCCCCATGGGGTTTCTGTTACTTTAAAAGGCCCTAGCATCGCTGACCTCTATGATTACTGTATTGTCTATTATGTGTTGTACACAATCCTTGTAATATATTTTTTGCAAACTGAAAGACAGTGTATTACTTTGTGGCTTTGATCAGTCTACCAATTATACCAAGTGACCTTCAAGCAGCACATTCTCTCCATGGGAGCTGATCTCTGCCAGCTAGAGGGCATGTTAGAGGGAGAGCCAATTTGGTGTAGTGGTTACGTGCGTGGGCGCTTATCCGTGAGAACCGGGTTTGATTCCCCACTCCTCCACTTGCAGCTGCTGGAATGGCCTTGGGTCAGCCATAGCTCTCATAGTTGTCCTTGAAAGGGGAGCTGCTGTGAGAGCCCTCTCAACCCCACCTACCTCACAGGGTGTCTGTTGTGGGGGAGGAAGGTAAAGGAGATTGTGAGCCGCTCTGAGACTCTGTCCTTGAAAGGGCAGCTGCTGTGAGAGCCCTCTCAGCCCCACCCACCTCACAGGCTGTCTGTTGTGGGGGAGGAAGGGAAAGGAGATTGTGAGCCACTCTGAGACTGTCCTTGAAAGGGCAGCTGCTGTGAGAGCCCTCTCCAGCCCCACCCACCTCCCAGGGTGTCTGCTGTGGGGGAGGAAGATAAAGGAGATTGTGAGCCACTCTGAGACTCTGAGATTCGGAGTAGAGGGCGGGATATACAATATCATCATCATCACTTGGAGGGCACACTCGGAGGATTGTGCACATTTAATCCGAATGGGAAGCAGGTCTAGGTTGGGCTAAATCTCCTGGAGAAAATGGCTGCTTTGAAGGGTGAACTCGAAGGCGTTGTACCATGAGGCTCCTTCTCCCCAAACCCCACCCTCTCCTGGCCCCACCCCCTAAGTCTCCAGGTATTTCCAACACCAACATGGCAACTTATGCCCAGCAGAGTTTCTGATTGGCCACTCGGGATCTGATTGGAGATGCAGATTTTTTAAAGTTGCTTCGGCAGTACTTGCTAGCACAGCACTTCATTCGTGTGGCTGAATTGTTAGCAAAGATGGTTGGATCCGGGGCTTTTCTTGCCGCAGGAGCTCTTTTGCATATTAGGCCACAAACCCCTGATGTAGCCAGTCCTCCAAGAGCTTACAGTAGGCCCTGTACAAAGAGCCCTGTAAACTCTTGGAGGATTGGCTACATCAGGAGGGCGTGGCCTAATAGGCAAAGGAGTTCCTGGTACAATACAATGCTTCCACAACTCTGGAAATTCATGGAGTTTTTGGAGGTGGAGCCTGGGAAGAGTGAGATTTGGGGAGAAGAGAGACCTCATCAGGGAATAATGCTACAGCAGGGGTGTCAAACTCGTTTGTTATGAGGGCCAGGTCTGACATAAATGAGACCTTGTTGGGCTGGGCCAAGCCATGTCGGGCCACATGTGTACCTATTTAAGATTAAGTAGCAGAGATATAAATTTTATAAGCACAAACATGAATATGTTTAAAAAACTCAAAACATGCTTAAAACATTAGAACTCATTAGTCTTAGAGATGCTTTCCTTGTATTTCTCCCATGGGATCCAGGGCACTGGGCAAAGGAAGCTCTGGCTCTTTCCTTCCTTCCTTCCCCAGAAGCCTGGGGGGGGAGTCTCAGCCAATAGAAGGAAGAGAGATTTCCCTCCGTAGCTCTGCTGTGCAACTGAGAGAGCCTGGCAAAGCAAGCTATTCCTTCTCCCCCTTCCTCCCCAAGAGAGGAGCCTCAGCTAATGGAGAAAACAGAGGTTTTGCTCTGTAACTCCTGCGCAATTGAGCAAGCCTTGCAAAGCAAGCTGTTATGCAAAAGGAAGCAAAATATAGGGAGAAGGAAGCAGATGACAGCCAGTTGCTCGGGGGCCTGATTGGAGCCCTCCAGGGGCCTGGTCCGGCCCCCCTGTGCTATAGAGTCCACTTTCCAAAGCAGTCATTTTCTCCAAGAGAACTGCTGTCTGACCTCTGGAGAACAGTTATGATTCCAGGAGGTCTCCAGGCCCTACCTGGAGGACGGCAGCCTGAGTTTCAGCCTAAGCAGCATTTAAAATGTTGCTAAAATACAGGATTTTGTCTCCCCTGAATAATCAAGATTTTTTTCCCCCTCTTTCAGCCTCTCTGAACAGAGAGAGTGCTTGTTATTCGTATCTTTGAGAAAGGAGGGGGGGAAAGCCTGAGCCGCTCTTTGTATTATGGCATAAGTCTATACACACAACCTGGCCTGCTCAGAAGGTTATGCATAATCACCTTAGTCTGTTATTTTCTATAGTCAGAATGTTACAAAACTGCACATTCCAAGGACGCTTTTCAGAGGACCGTCCTAGCTGCAGCGTCGAGAAGAACAAAAACCGCGCCTCTCTTCTTTCCTGAGAGAGAAATAGCAGTCTTGTGCAGCCAAATCTTTAAAGATTTCTTGTAAGATTTATATGGCGGGAAAAAAGCTCTCGGAGGCAAATCGATATAACTAAGCACAGCACTCTGTTACAATCACAGACGCTGATCAAGAAAAGTGGCGCTGAGTCTTCACCAGCCCTGTCATTTTCTTTTTATTGTTGGGTAGAGTTGCCAAATCATGCCTTCGAAGATAATATGATGAACAGAAGCAATAAGGAGCAATGGACCCCCAACTGATATTCACAGCGCTGCCAAAGTTTGCATTTGTTTGGCTTGGGATATGAATTTTCTGGCTTGTAATGAGAAATGGGGGAATTCAGAATGTTGTAATCTAGAAACATAACGCCCTTTTAATTGGTAAATGACAAGCTGTGAAGACCAGGTCTAAGTTCTCTGAAATGTTGAGTCTGACTTAGGGTTGCCAGCTCTGCAACTATTCATTTTGGTTATCAGCAAGCAGCCGATGTCAGGCCTGGAAGCGTGCACTTTGCCAACTCTCCTGTAGCCTCCATCTGCATCACTCTACGGGTGTGGGTGATACTGGAAGGCTGGAAACGACCAACTGAGTTTCACCTGTTGAGTTAGGGCTGGAGGGTGTCTGTGGCTCTGCATCAGCTATTGGCACACACCGTGCCACAAGCTTGAGATTGTTAAGAAGGTTGGGCGAGATGACCCTGGAGGTCCCTTCCAACTCTATTCTAAGCTTTGCAGCTCATCTTCCTGCTTGCCACCTACTGCTGACTCAGAGCTGCCTACATGGGGCTCCTCTTCTCCTGAGGAGTCTTCTTCTACTGAGGAGTGAGTCCTTGCGATTTCTGAGCCCTGGAAGACTCATGGCACAGGGTAGTCACTAGAAATCATAAAGTGGAGGACAGGAGAATAACGACGTAAGCTACTTCATGTCCCCATTGGAGATGAAGGCCTTGCATACATCTCTAAATAAACAGATGCTGTGCTGTGTACTGCTCTACCTTCAAATTCTACCATATAATATAGACCAGGTTTTGGATGAGTCTAATTCCAGGCCAATCCAGGAGAGTTTCCCCGTCATTAATTTTTGAACTTGAGCATCAGGGATCAAGCCTATGTTTTCTGAATACAAAACACTTCACTGCTGAACCGTGGCTCCTTCCCAGTGAGGTGGTATCTCAGGGAATTCTTCTATCCAAAGAGATGTTATTAGTGTGACCATTAGGACTGCCAGCTCTGAGTGAGAAATACCTGGAGTTTTTTGGGGGTGGAGCCTGTGGGAAGGGACTTCAGCAGGGTACAGTGCAACAGAGTTAGGCTTCCCAATTCCCGGGTCCCAGTGGGGGATCCCCCGGTTTTACAGGCTTCCTCCCCACCCCCAGCCAGCTGGCCAGTGGGGCAAAGCCACACCCCCACAGCCACCAGTACCTCTAGATCTCCCGCAGGTTAAGAAACCTGCAAACAGGTCCCGTTTTAAAATGCCTGTGTGGGTGTGCCCCTTTAAAGTTGAGCAGGAAGCACTTCATGGGAAAAGGTCAGAAGCAGAGCCTCCGTTTGTTTTGCTTTCGTTTCACAAGTAGGAGTGTGTTTTGTGTGTGTGAGAGAGAGAGAGAGAGAGCAGCATAGCCCCTGTAATTGTCAGATGTCGTTGCGGAGGAACCAGACCCAGTGTGAGAGAGAGAGTGTGTACTTTTCAGAAGTCTTTGTAGGGGAGGCAGTAATAGTGTGTGTGAGTCTCTGTGCTTGTTTTGCATTGTGTTCAGAGTCTTTGTATAGGAGCCTGTTTATGGGATAGAGGAAAACTTCACCTCTCTCTCTTTTGTTTGCCTGTGTTAGGCTGAAGAACAGCAGCTCCTGTGAGTAAAGCCCCAGTGAGATCACAAAAATGTGAGCTTGCAAACTCTGTGCATTTTGGCTGCTTTTTGTGTGTGTTCACTTTCATTCACTAGAATTGCAGCTATTGGGGGATGAGGAAACGATGACTGTTCAAGTGAACTGTACTGCTGTATTTTTATGCATTTATTTTGGAAATGGGAACGTCTGGCTCTGTCCCAAAGTCTCCTGGCTCCACCCCCAAAGTCCCCAGATATTTTCTGAATTAGACTTGGCAACTCTAAACACACTCCATAGCAGCCATTTTCTCCAGGGGACATATTTTTCTTGTCTGGAGATAAATTATAATAATGGGAGATCTCTAGGCCCGACCTGGAGGTTGGCAACTCTAAGAGCTGTCAGTCTAGTAAAAGAGATTTGTCAGTGTGCATATTTGCCTGGCAAGAACACTGGCTGCGTCCAGATTATAAAACTTGAGATCACTGAACTTCTCCCCAGAAGCTACTGACAGTATATGAAACTCAGGGGTGGTTGTAGTGGTAAAATTAGTACCTGAGCATCAATTAGCACCTTTCATACCATATACTGTCCAGAACTCCACTCCGTGCTGTGCTGTCCTGCAGTTCAACAGGAGAAGCATTTCCTGACCCAGACATGCAATAATAGTTTCTCCCCTTGAATTCCTTCAAGGTAAGCAGTGGGGTGCCATAGGGCTCAGTACTGGGTCCCATGCTCTTTAACCTGTTTATTAATGATCTGGAGTTGGGAGTAAGCAGTGAAGTGGCCAAATTTGCAGATGACACTAAATTGTTCAGGGTGGTGAGAAGCAAAGAGGATTGTGAGGCACTCCAAAGGGATCTGTTGAGGCTGGGTGATGTGGGCGTCAACATGGCAGATGAGGTTCAGTGTGGCCAAATGCAAAGTAATGCACATTGGGGCCAAGAATCCCAGCTACAAATACAAGTTGATGGGGTGTGAACTGGAAGAGACTGACGAAGAAGATGATATTGGATTTATATCCTGCCCTCCACTCTGAAGTCTCAGAGCAGCTCACAATCTCCTTTACCTTCCTCCCCACAACAGACACCCTGTGAGGTGGGTGGGGCTGAGAGAGCTCTCACAGCAGCTGCCCTTTCAAGGACAACCTCTGCCAGAGCTATGGCTGACCCAAGGCCATTCCAGCAGGTGCAAGTGGAGGAGTGGGGAATCAAACCTGGTTCTCCCAGATAAGAGTTTGCACACTTCACCACTACACCAAACTGGCTAAAGAGCTATGATCACTACCACCTTGCCTGTTCATTGCATTGAGCCCACTATATTATAGGTAGTACCTGGCCAAATCCCGTGCAAAGTTCAGGAGCACCCAGCCGAGATGGGGGAGGCAGTGCTGGATGGCGCCTGCCGGAGGAAGAAAGCAAGAGAGAGATCTTGGGGTTGTGGCAGATAACTCATTGAAATGTCAAAACAGTGTGCGATTGCAATAAAAAAGGCCAATGCCATGCTGGGAATTATTAGGAAGGGAATTGAAAGCAAATCAGCCAATATCATAATGCCCTGTATAAATCGATGGTGCGGTCTCATTTGGAATACTGGCCTAATATGCAGAGGAGCTCCTGCTAGAAAAGACCCCTGATGAAATATAAGCCTGAATGCGTGGACAAATTATCAGTGAGACAGTTGCCTCTTTGGCCTTAATATCTAGGTTTTATGCAGAGAATAGTTTGTAACGTTCAGGATATTTGTCATGTTCAGGTGATAAAAGCTGGATACAGAGGGCCATTTTACCATGAAAAAAACAGACTGCAGTATCTGTACGTCCTTCCAAAACGTAAAAAATAACCCTGAATCTGGTGCAGATATGTGGTAAACAATCTGTAAGTAGGACAGTTGGGACACAGTCCATCATGAAATTCTTCCGCAAGTCTCATTAACATGAATATAAAACAGAGCAAGAGCATAGTACATAAGAACATAAGAGAAGCCATGTTGGATCAGGTCAATGGCCCATCCAGTCCAATACTCTGTGTCACACAGTGGCCAAAAACCCCCCCCCAAAACCCAAGTGCAATCAGGAGGTTCACAAGTGGGGCTAGAAAAGTACGTCTTTCTGTACCTTCTCTATCCCATGCATAATCTTGTAAACCTCCATCATGTCACCCCGCAGTCGACGTTTCTCCAAGCTAAAGAGCCCCAAGCATTTTAACCTTTCTTCATAGGGAAAGGGTTCCAAACCTTTAATCATTCTAGTTGCCCTTCTCTGCACTCTTTCCAGTGTTATAATATCCTTTTTGAGGTGCGGTGACCAGAACTGTACACAGTATAATGCCATAGAGTCCACCCTACAAAGAAGCCATTTGCTCCAAGGGAATTGATTTCTGCAAATTGCTTACTGCCACAGCTTTCCTTCAGCAACACAAGCCAGATCCTTGTGCTGCAGTGGGAGCTGCTGCTCTAGTAAAGTTTTAAACAGTCAAACCTCCAGTGGCCAATCAGCAGCAGTGCTGGGCAAAAAGCTCTGCCTGGCCCCACCCACTTCCTTAAAACACTTGGTGGACACCACATTGAGGACCCTTGACTCATAGGTAGGTGACTATTTCTGCCATATGTAAAGTGGGGAAAGAGGTGGAAATAGGCAGGGCTTTCAAGCTCTTCTCCACCACAGAGCAGCCCGGAGACCTGGAATGGGGAAAGAAAGCATGAGAGTCGAGGGAGCCACTGGAAGGAGGGACAGAATTAAAGAGGGTGGCGAAGGTTCCCCTCAGTTTCATAGCTCTTGTAGGAGCTGTATTTACTAACCTTGGTGCTAAGGCAAGACAGATGCATAATGATGCAAATTGTGGTCAGTGATTTTATATGGTATATGTGAGTTTCCTTCTCCCACTGATTCCAAAAAAACAATTCCATAACCTTTCCCTATGCTGGTCTTATGGGGACTGTTATTCCCAGTTTTTGTTTTAAAAAGACTCCTTATAACATGGTAGTGATGTAAAGTGCATACGTAAGTATTTTATCTTTCTGTGCAAAGAAAGCATTAAGAGTGTTAATAAAGACGTTCGTGTAATATTTGCTCCTGCCTTGTGGCTCTCAAACATCTGATGTTTATTCTATGTGGTTCTTAAGATTAAACAATTTTGGCCACCCCTTGCATTATATCCTGCTGAGACCTCTCCCCTTTCCAAACCCTACCCTTCCCAGGCTCCACCCCCAAATCTCCAGGTATTTCCCAATCAGGAGCTAGCAACCTTGCTCAACACCAAGAACAGGACAATATACAAAAGCTACTCACCTCCCAACTATTTAAATCTCCTGGAAGTGAGAAGGGGGGAAATGAGTGTTTAGGTAAAAGCCAGCAGCTGGCTTGAAATGAGTTACTTTGTCAAAAATGCAATAGAAAACTCGTCCTCATGGTCCTGGGATGTGGGTATTATGCACGGAAAGAAATAATGGATCACAAGAGGAAAGTCAAAGAGCTAAAAAAAGTTTTGTAATGCGAAAAAGGGAAGAGTCACGAGGGACAGGATCATAGCTCAGCAACATCTTCAAGGTAGCAGTAGAAAGGAAAGAAGAAAAATTATTCAGACCAAGGAGGATGCAACAAGGCTTTGAAGGCAAGGCAGGAAAGGGTTAGGTTAAACATGGGCACGGAGCTGAGGATAATGAGAAGCCTGGAATAGGTTCGGAGGTAGCGGAGGCGCCATTAAAGCAAATATCAACAAACGCAGCCTCGTTAGCTAGGAGCTAATGGGAATGACAGAATGGATCGTCTCATAAAATTCAGGCGCTCTTGACAGTTCCCCCACCACCACCAATGGCTCACGTATGAATAAATCTTTACTGCAGTGCAGTGGTTACGTAACCAGGGCCTTGTGAGAAGGTAGTTGAGACATTCTTTGAAAAGAAGGGACAGGGCTTGACAAATATGCCCCCCCCCCCCACAGTTGCTTGTCAGACTCCCCAGTCCTAAGAGCCATCCCCCTCAACTGCTTGTGGGACCGATAATGCCCCTCTGCAAGCCTTTAACGCCCTCTCACCCACAGCATGAAGTGCAAGAGGCTTTGGTTTTTCACATATGTCTCCAGTGTCCCCTCACAGGTCGGAGTTCAGCAAATGGAAAAGAGCAGGGGTCATTTTGTAGAAAAATAGGTGGAAGAGCTCATTAGCATAACTCATTAGCATATGCCACTCCCCCACCAGCCAAAAGCAACCCGGATGCAAGAAAGGAGAGCCCTGGGCAAGTGAGGCCTGCTTGGGCTGGCTAGAAATCCAGTGAAAAGGCCAGCAAACCATCCGCCACCCAAAATCACTTAAGAAGTGGAGAAAGGGTGGTGCTCACAATGCAGAATCTTTGCACACAATATTCCACAGCTTAGAGGGAGGATTGCTCACAAGTCGCCTGTTCTGGGGGCAGGCAATGTGGTGTAGTGGTTAAGAGTGGAAAGGAAAGGGGAATCTAATAAATAAAATAAGGTTTAATTCCCTCACTCCTCCCCCTCCCCCTATGAAGCCTGCCGGGTGACCCTGGATCAGTCACGGCTCTCTCAGAGCTCTCTCAGCCCCACCTGCCTCACAAGGTGCCTGTTGCGGGGAGAGGAAAGCAAGGCAACCGTGAGCCACTTGGAGACTTCTTAAAGTAGAGAAAAGAAGGGTATAAACCCTGCTCTCTCACTTCTTCCTAAACCTCAATTGCCATTCGTGCTGGGGAGGCGCGGAATTAAAATGCCTTCAAGCCACTTCCTTAGCTTGTGCATCAGTTTGTCAGAACTAGCACAGCTAGCCTTTCAACCCTTGCTCCGCGGAAAATATGGCATTATCTAAATCAGGGGCCCCCGACTCACAGGCCGTGGACCAGTACCAGCTTGTGGCCTGTTAGCAACCGGGCTGCGAGTTGTACAATCATTTCATTATATATTACAATGTAATAATAAGAAGATGCCAATGACATTGGATTTCTATCCCGCCCTCCACTTCGAATTTCAGAGTCTCAGAGAGGCTCACAATCTCCTTTGCCTTCCTCTCCCACAACAGACACCCTGTGAGGTGAGTGGGGCTGAGAGAGCTCTCCCAGAAGCTGTCCTTTCAAGGACAACTCCTACGAGAGCTATGGCTGACCCAAGGCGATTCCAGCAGCTGCAAGTTGAGGAGTGGGGAATCAAACCCAGTTCTCAAATATTAAGAGTCCACACGCTTAACCACAGCACCAAACTAAAAGAAATAAAGTGCGCAATTGTATCATTCTGAAACCATCTCTCCCCACCCACCCCCAGTCCGTGGAAAAAATTGTCTTCCACAAAAACCGGTCCCTGGTGCCAAAAAGGTTGGGGACCACTGATCTAAATAATCCTTATTACTATTCTGTAAAATAGGCAAATGTTATTTTTCTGTTAGGGAAAGAGGGGTGAGGCTGAGAAAACTGTGGCAGCTTTGGTTTTACTTCTCCCTGCCCTTGGCTTTGCAGCAAGGATATGGTGGATGGGTCCTGCCTAGGACTGCCACCCTCCAGGTGATGGCTGCAGAGCTCCTGGGAGAAGCACCAGAGATCAGTTCACCTGGAGAAAATGGCCACATTGGAAGGTGGACCCTATGGCCATATACCCCATTGAAGCTAGGGTTGCCGGGTCCAACTCAGGAAATATCTGGGCACTTTAGGGGTGGAGCCAAGAAATTTGGGGGATATGCTTGGAGGCTTTCCTATTCCAAATAAACAATAAAAATACAGTAGTGCAGTTTCTCTGAATACCATCTTCATTTCCTCCCTCCTATTTTTTGTCTTCAAAGGGTCCCCAACAGTTGCACTTCCACTACGTGAAAGTGAATGCACACACACTCACAAAACCGACAAAATAAACAGTTCGCAAGCCCAGACTTTTGTGATCTCACTGTGGCAATTTACTCATGGGAGTTGCTGGATGCAGCAATCTGCTGTATTTCAACCAACTTCTTCAGACTAACACAGGAAAATGAAAATACTGAGCACAGTCGTCTAGAGGGGGTGGAGTTTTCCTCCATCCCATAACCAGGTTCTAGTTAACTCTTTACTATCCCTTTCACTATGCAAACAACTTCTGAAAGTTGAAACAACAGAGGGACTGTGTTCTCTCCCCGTCTCACACTCTTACCAAGAAGAGCCACGTGGCTCTGCTTGCTGCCTCTCCCCCAGCTTTAGTCTCCCTGAGATTTAAACGCACACCCACACCTTCCAAAACACAAGCAGTCTGCAAGTTTCTAAACCTGTCAAGGCACATCATGGCTGTTGGGACAGGGCTTCGCCCCACCTGCCAACTTGGAGAGTTAGGGAAAGAAGGGTGAGGCTGAGAAAACTGTGACAGCTTTGGTTTTACTTCTCCCTGCCCTTGGCTTTGCAGGGCAGGAGCCTGCAAAACCAAGGGATATACTGCCAAGACCTGGGGTCTGGCAAGGCTAACTGAAGTCCCTCCCTCCTCAAACCCCACCCTCCTTAGGCTCCACCCCCAAATCTCGAGGTATTTCCCAACCCAGAACTAGCAACCCTAGCCCTGCCCCTTGCCAGAGTTACAACTTCAGAGAACACACATGAAGCTGCCTCACCCAGAATCTGACCTTTCGTCCACTGAGGTCAGTCTTGTCTTCTCAGACAGCAGCTCTCTGGGGTTTTAAGGCGTTCACTTCACCTCCTGCCTGGTCCTTTTAACTGCAGATGCCGGGGATGAAGCCTGGGACCTCCTGCCCACCAAGCAGAGGTTGTTCCACGCAGCCACAGGACCTCCCCAAACGCTTTGCGACCCAACAGGGAAGGGCCTCCAAACCAGGGGTGGGATTCTAGCAGGAGCTCCTGTGCATCTTAGGCCCCACACCCTGATGTAGCCACTCCTCCGAGAGCTCACAAAAAAGAGCCTTGTAAGCTCCAGGAGGATTGGCTACATCAGCGGTGTGTGGCCTAAGATGCAAAGGAGCTCCTGCTAGAATCCCACCCCTGCTCCAAACATCTTTTCATAGAGATGACAAGCTGTCAGCTGCCTTTATTTTTAAATAAAACATTTTACAAAAATAGGCTTCTCGTCTGATCTAACATAGAACCAGAGGAAGTCACGCTTTCAGCTCAAGGCTAAGGACACTTTCTGGGAGTCGGCCAGAAGAGACCGGAGTAGGCTTTTGAGCAGACCTGTTCAGGGTTGTCCTTTTCCTTGTCTTGTTATTTGCACTTTCGTGTCTCAGTTATTAACAAGAACAAACCCTTAGTTTGCCATTGTAGTCCGAGTACTGCTTACATGTCATCTTTGACTACACTGATATTGTTTTTAGTCCTTTTTCAGCACGGGTCTCCAAATTTAGCAATCCAGCCCTTCGGCCTTTGGAAAGAAATCTCCCTTGACTTCATATCATTTTGTATTAAAAATCAATATTTCCAGAGACTTATTTATATGAGGGCAAGGTGTTCACTGGTTCTATTTTAGGGCTGCCACCTAGCCAGAATTTCAGCGACTTGAACCCGAATTTGATCCTCCTTAGCTGGCTGCCTGAGCAGCAGGATATGAAGCCAGAAAAACCAACGTGATCTCCATTTTTGTTGCTGTTTGTTGACTTTCACTGGTGGAGACACAGAGAGAGAATGGGAGCTTTCAGAGAAGGAATACTCTTTAAATGTTCAAAGGCACTCTGACCTTTCTTTCTTTTTTTTTTTTAAAAGTGCTTATATTAAAAAGGCAGAGGCACTTTGTACCTGCTCAGAAGTACTGTGTTCTTCGATTTTTTTTTTAAAAAGAAGCCTAATAGAAGAAGAATTGCAGCTTTATACCCAGCCCTTCTCTCTGAATTACTCAAGAGTGGCTCACAATCTCCTTTATCTTCTTCCCGCACAACAGACACCCTGTGAGGTGTGTGGGGCTGAGAGAGCTCTCACAGCAGCTGCCCTTTCAAGGACAACTCCTGCGATAGCTATGGCTGACCCAAGGCCATTCCAGCAGCTGCAAGTGTTGGAGCGAGGAATAAGACCCAGTTAAGAGTCCACACACATAACCACTACACCAAACTGGCTCTCTAGTAATAACCATTACTTCCTCAAGAGGAAGCCACTGGGTATGTTTTATTGTAAAGGGATATAAAGTTTTTCAAGCCTAGAAGCACTCCAAACGTACAACTGCAAGCCCGTGCAGTAACATTATCCGATTTTACACATTGTTTTCCACCCTACTACCAAATGCTGCAAAACTCGGGGTTCTCACCCACCTTGTCAATCCAATGATAAAGGGCAGGTGGGTAGATGAGGGAAAGGGCGGTTCGGTTGTCAAGTGTTTCTCCCCCAGGGCCTGAGCCGCGAATAACATCTCTGCAACCTTCTAAGGGGCAACTCCCCCGACGGCCAAAGATCCTAGCCGTACCACAAGCCAACACTTTAACTACAAAGGTCAGGATCATTAAAAGAAATAAACAAACCAATCACAAAAGACAGGGTTGCCCAGGAGGTCAAGAATCCCTGTAAAGGCTTGCTCAGACCATTTCCTGCTCTCCATCACTCTTACTTGGGGGGTTTCAGTATGTTATACCAAACATATACAGGTGATCAGAAAATTACAACTAAGTTTGTATCTATACAAGTGGGAACTTGCTAGCTTGAAAGTCCCCAGGCCCCAGCGGGGGACCCCCCCACCCCAGTTTTTCGGGCTCCTCCCTGCTGTCAGCCAGCTGGCCGGAGGGGGGGGAACCCCCACCCCAACCACCACCATGTGCATTTAAATCTCACCAGGCTTAGAAAAAGCTTGCAAATAACTGCTTGTGTTTTGGGAGGTGGGTGTGTCCCTTTAAAGACAAAGCTGCAAGGGGGCGGGCTGAGCAGGCAGAGCCACATAGCTCTTCCCGATGAGCGTGTGAGAAAGGAAGCCAGCACAGTCCCTCTGTTTATTTGGCATTCATTTCTGAAGTCAATTGTATGGATAGTAAAGAGTTAACCTGAACCTAGACTCCTCTGTTCAGTATTTCTGTTTTCCTGTTAGTCTGAAGAAATTGGTTGAAATACAGCAGGCTGTTACATTCAACAACTCCCGTGAGTAGAATGCCCCAGTGAGATTAAAAAAAAACTGTGGGGTTGCATACTATTCATCTTGGCTGTTTTTTGTGTGTGTGTTCACTTTCATTTAGTGGAAGTACAGCTGCTTGGGGCACCCTGAGGCAAAGAGGAAATGAAGACTATATTCAAAGGAGCTGCACTGCTGTATTGTTTATTCATTTATTTCAGGGAACAGGGAAAGTCCAAAGTCTCCCAGCTCCACCCCCAAAGTCCCTAGGTATTTCCTGAGTTGGACCTGGCAATTAGAACGCACAGGGACTTGAGAGGAATTTCCATCTCCCCCACTATTTTCTCTTTCCCTTCCTTGAAACCCCCCTTAATCTCTCTCTTCCTTGCCTTCTCTACTTCCCACCACCCAACCAACCTTTATCTTCTCCCCATCTCCAGTTTTCCATTCTACCTTACTCCGGCCCACTCTATCTAGGAAAATTATGGCCCAGTTACGTAGTGCCAATTGCCAGGACGGGCCCAGCTGCACAATGGGGAACCTGCAAGGATGTGCAAAGGGCACCCTTTCCCCATCTAAACTTCCCGTACTGTTTCCTCTTCCCCTCTACCTGGCAGCCCCCATATCCTTGACCTTCTGTGCGCTTCCTTCTTCCCACCCACCAAGCACCGATATCTGCTCCTTCGCTTTCAGCTTTCTTATTTCATTTATAGCCCACCTTTCTCCACGAGGGGGACTCGAAGCGCTTGATCTCATTCCTCCCTTTGATGCTCAGAACAACCCTGTGATCAGGGTGGGAGGGCTAAGAGTGAAACAGTGTGGGAAAGGGCCCCTCCCCCAACCCGCCCTGGCCCTGCCCCCAGAAGGGAGTGGGGGAAAGAGGCCGGCTGTCTGACCCTGGCCTTCCCTCCCAAAAGGGGGATGGAAGGAGGGAGGAAGAGGCAGCCTGCCTAACCGATTGGCGGGTGCTGCTTTCTTCCTCAGGCAGGCGCCATCCAGCACTGCCTCCCCCATCTCAGCTGGGTGCTCCTGAACTTTGCACGGGGTTTGGCCAGGTACTACCTATAATATAGTGGGCTCAATGCAATGAACAGGCAAGGTGGTAGTGATCATAGCTCTTTAGCCAGTTTGGTGTAGTGGTGAAGTGTGCAGACTCTTATCTGGGAGAACCGGGTTTGATTCCCCACTCCTCCACTTGCAGCTGCCGGAACGGCCTTGGGTCAGCCATAGCTCTGGCAGAGGTTGTCCTTGAAAGGGCAGCTGCTGTGAGAGCCCTCTCAGCCCCACCCACCTCACAGGGTGTCTGTTGTGGGGGAGGAAGGGAAAGGAGATTGTGAGCCGCTCTGAGACTCTTCAGAGTGGAGGGTGGGATATAAATCCAATGTCTTCATCTACCTCACAGGGTGTCTGTTGTGGGGGAGGAAGGGAAAGGAGATTGTGAGCCGCTTTGAGACTCTTCGGAGTGGAGGGCGCGATATAAATCCAATATCTTCATCTACCTCACAGGGTGTCTGTTGTGGGGGAGGATTCTTATTTGGGAGAACCGGGCTTGATTCCCCACTCCTCCACTTGCACCTGCTAGCATGGCCTTGGGTCAGCCATAGCTCTGGCAGAGGTTGTCCTTGAAAGGGCAGCTGCTGTGAGAGTCCTCTCAGCCCCACCCACCTCACAGGGTGTCTGTTGTGGGGGCGAAAGATAAAGGAGATCGTGAGCCACTCTGAGATTCGGAGTGGAGGGTGGGATATAAACCCAGTATCTTCATCTTCTTTATTAGAGACAACGTAGTATAGGGCTGTACTAAAAGACTAAGCAACTGGGCCACCAGGGCCAACTATATACACACCAAGGTTCTCGCGCTAGCACGCCACTGCGTCATTCAAACCAATC
This sequence comes from Heteronotia binoei, assembly GCF_032191835.1. Lineage (NCBI taxonomy): Eukaryota > Metazoa > Chordata > Lepidosauria > Squamata > Gekkonidae > Heteronotia > Heteronotia binoei. The sequence continues at coordinate 120,835,986 of NC_083229.1, read as the reverse complement.
AGGGGCTCGTGATTGGATCATGGCGGCAGGTATTTGGATCCTGCTGTCCATTGTTCCTGAGTCCCCAAGCTCAGTCCTTCTGGCTCCAATGAGCCAGGCAGGAACATACACAAGAGTCTTCATTCGAGTCCGCATACACAACACTACCCGTTGCCATCATTTTACACGGATGGGCACTGCCTTGCCTCGCTCTCGACCAGGTGCTGCCTTCTGCCTTCCCTTGCCTCAGATGTGATTCCACTGGGCACTGCCCTCTGCCTTCCTTCAAGGATGGCTGGGCTGGCCACCCCCCTCGGCCTTGCCTCGTGCAGCGCTCAGCCATGTGCCACCTTCTGCTTCCTCTTGTACAGGGCTTGGCTGAGTGCCACCCTCTGCCTTGCCTCGCCCTGATCAAGGCTCAGCTTGGCGAGGCCAGGGGCTTGACTGGCTGCTGTCCTCTTCCTCACATGGCATGAGGCTTGGCCACACCTTGTCTTTCGCAGGGCTCAGCTAGGTCAGGTGACACTACCTACCTCGCCTTGCATGAGGCTCAGCTGGTGAGTCATCCAAGCTGTGTGGTAACAGGTTGCCAGGTGGTTCTTGTTGGGGTTCAGCCCACTGAGTCCTCCCTCAAAGGCCAAAATAGCCCTGGAAAGGGCCACATCCCCTCTTCGACTAAGCCTGTTGTGGTTGCCTAGCAACAGCAACTGAGGGCATCTGTTTCTTAAAGCCACAGGTGCTCCATTGTCATGTCTGAGTTTTTTAACCCCCACTGGGGGTTTTGTTTGTTCGTTTTCGGTTTTTCTGCAAACCTAGGGCATTTTTCAGGTTTGTGGAAAGATCCGTCTTGTCCATTCATGGGTTAAACCTCTAGATTTAAGTATCTTCAGGCTTGGCTGACTTGGCTATTTGAAGATAGAATATTTACCTGGTGTTACAGATCTGAGTTTTCTAAGCCAGGGGTCCACAACCACTGGATCGTGGACCGGTACCAGGCCATGGCCTGCTAGAAACTGGGCCATGGGGCAAGGCAGAGCAGCCCCAGACTAAGAGGTGGCACAGCCTTGCAGAGGAGGCCACCACCTCTTTCGTCTGCCCGGGCCCCAGACCAGCAGAACGGGCAACGCTGCTGTGACCTTAGCCTACCCCTCATTTATAGACCTCCACCGATCAGCTGATCAACAGGTTCTTTAAATGGGAGGGGGAGGCAGAAACAGCCCCAGTCTCCCCTATTTAAAGACCCCCCCCCATAGGGGGCAGGGATATGGCGTGGGCGAGGGGACAGCCTGGGGTGGCAAAAACCCCAGCGCCGCTTCCCCCACTGGTCTGAGGAAAAATTCTCTTCCATGAAACTGGTCCCTGGTGCCAGAAAGGTCTGAGCATCCTCTCCTGCATAGAGTTTTTCTTCTGAACTGGGACCAGTGTATAGAGATGGCAATACGCAGACGCTCTTGCCACAAAATATATGGCCAAATCCTGGGAATGGGGACTATTTTGTGTAGCCATTCCTGCATATAAACAGACATGAAGGGTTCTATGTGAAGTGGGGGGGATGTAATCCCACAATGCACTTGGCCTGCACTTTCTGCATGTGAACAGGTGCTTAACAGAGAAGGGCCATGGCTCAGTGGTAGAGCATCTGGTTGGCATGCACAAGATTCCAGGTTCAATCCCTGGTATTGCCAGTTAAAAGGACCAGGTAGGAGGTAATATGAAAGACCTCTGATTGAGACACTGATGAGCTGCTGCTAGTCTGAGTAGACAATGCTAGTCTTGATGAACCAAAGGTCAGATTCGGTAGAGGGCAGCTTAATGTGTGTTCAATTTAAGTTTATATTAATAAGTAAGTGCTATTCTCTGCATGCACTAATGGAAAAATGCATTTTTAATTTCATTAATTTTCACCCAAATAGGCTCCCCAAAGTGGCAAACATCAAACATTAAAACATTTCGGTGCTAAAACCTTTAAAATAAAGTATGCATGCAGCAATTCAGTCAAACCATATAATCACGCATAACATCAAAAACCAGGGAGGCCAGTAACAGTTACTAGGGCTTTGCCAAATACAACAAAAAAGGCTTTACCCTCTGGTAGAAGACATCAGTGGAGGAGGGATTTGGCACCACCACCAAGAAGGCCCTTTTTTGGGTTGCCACCAGTCTGGCCTCAGAGGACAGGGGCACCTGACACAAAGCCTCCCGATATGATTGGAGTGGATGGGTAGGTTCATATGTGAGAGGGCGATCTTTAACGTACGCTGGCCCCAAGCTATACTGGGCCTTAAAGGTCAATACCAGCACCTTGAATTGGGCCCAGAAACAAACTGGGGGCTCATGTAGCTGGAACAATACCAGAGTGACAAAGGTCATACCTTTATGATATACATTTCAAAATACGCATCACATTGGCACCTTTCGCTTGTAGATGCATAGTGACGGAAATAAATACGATGAAGCTGTTCCTGTGAACAGAAACACACAAAAGAGTGGTTTTCTCTAAATTCTGTATATAAAAAGGCACGCTTTTAAGTGGCTAAAATAACTTTTCATTAAGATAGTTATTAGTTTTACATATCCTTCCCCAATATAAAACAGTCACAAGTTCTATCATTTTGCTTTCACTAATAACCAATATTGATTTCATTTAGCGTCTCGTTTAAATTTATTTTTTCCCAGTTTTACCTAACATTCAATCTCAACATTAAATGCTTTTCAAACAAGCCGTAATTATCTAGAGCGAAGGAAGAACAAAATGGATTTTCTTTTTTATTACTAACATGAAAGCAGCCTTTTTAAAAACGACTGACCGGCTCCTTTAGCAAGGCTTGAATTGCTTCTCTCAAGTCATTTCCTGTAATATTGCTGGCTGGACCCTAAGCCCCGTTTCTGCAGAGGGCTTTTTTTTGTTGCAGGAACTCCTTTGCATATTAGGCCACGTTCCCCCCCCCCCCGATGTAGCCAATCCTCCAAGAGCTTACAGGGCTCTTAGTACAGGGCCCTACTGTAAACTCTTGGAGGACTGGGTACATCAGGGGGTGTGGCCTAATATGCAAATGAGCTCCTGCTAGAATTCAATCCCTGGATAGGGGTGTCGAACTCATTTGTTATAATCTGACATAAATGAGATCTTGTTGGGCCGGGCCATCTGCGTCATAAAATGTAATGTCAGGTAGCAGAGATATAAACTTTATAAAGGATACAGAGAAACACAACGAAATATTTTTTTTTACTTAAGATAAAACATACTTAAAGCCTTCGCATCCTTGCAATAGTTTGTTTATTTAACAGTCTCTGATAACTGACACCTCTCGCTCTGAATTATTTCTTCAAAAAGAGACAATGTTGGTGCTGTAGCAATCTTTGGTACGCTGTTAAGATGTATATCCTTAAGTCGCAAACCTACTTTTGATTTATTGGCATTCATTACAGAAATCTCATGGTTGATGCTTTGAGCCTAAGACCCAGGGGAAAACATGAAATGGCTGGGCATTGTACATAAGTTGCTTCGTGTGCTGGTCAAGAACACGTGAAGGCACCATGACACAGAATGAGGGCTATGTGTTTGTCTTGAGGAGTCTCAACCAATGGCGAAAATAGAGGCTTTGTGTGATTGAGCAAGCCTGACAAAGCAAGCTGTGATGCAGAAGGAAGCAAGAGAGAGGGGAAGAAAGCAAACCTGCTCGCGGGCCTGATAGGAGCCCTCTGGGGGCCTGAGCCAGCCCCTGGGCTGCATCTTTGACACCCCTGGAAGGTCTTGAAGACAGTAGGGAAAATAATACAAACTCTGTAAGGAAAACAGAGCTTCCACAGAACAATGTATGCAGGAAAATAGGCTTCCTTCCATCTCAGCTACAGGAGTGTGAAAGTCACAGTGAGACTGTGTTTTGTATTCAGCGGGCAAAATCCCATTCATTCTGTTGTTGAAGAAAGAAGAGAAAGGGAGTGTTTAGGTAGCATGTAGTATCGCTGTCCTTCTTCCATGGAAACCTCAGCTGTCTGGTATCCTGACAGGAGAGCCTTTTCTTTTTTTCATAGTAGCAAATGCCATGGCAGCTATTATGTTGGGAAATAAACAGGATGACTGAGGCGAGTGACTGCAGTGAGGGCTAAATCGACCTCTGTCTCTGGGTTCTTAAAAGACACACTTGCCAGCGGGAGTCTTGCAGTGCCAGCCTAACTGGAGTTACACCTTTTACTGACTTCAGTGCACTTGGAAGGATTCAGCTCTGTTTAGGATCGCACCATTACACAATCAGACAGGAACCACTCAGGATCCAGGAACAGGGATATCAAACTAATTTCTTATGAGGGATGGATCAGATATAAATGAGATTTTGTTGGGCGGGGCCATGTCAGGCCAGGCCATGTCTGTCCCTATTTAGGATTAGGTAGCAGAGATCTAAACTTTATAAAGGACACAGACAAAATTAAATATATATATATATATATATATATATATATATATATTAAAAACCTTAAAATAAAACATGCTTAAAACCTTAGCACTCATTGGTCTTAAAGGTACTTTCTTTGTATCTCTCCATGGGATCCAGGAAGCAGAGCAAAGGAAGCTCTGGCTCCTTCCTTCCAGGGGACCGGCGGAGGGGGGAGAAGCCTCAGCCAATAGAAGGAAATGAGGATTGGGTCAGTAGCTCTGCTGTGTGATTGAGACAGCATAGCAAAGCAAGCTCTCCCTCCTCCCCTTCCTCCCCAAGGGAGGAACCTCAGCCAATGGAGAAAATAGAGGCTTTGCTCTGTAGCTTCTGCGCAATTGAGCAAGCCTGGCAAAGCAAGCTGTGATGCAGAAGGAAGCAAGAGGGAGGTAGGAAGCAGATGAGAGCCAGTTGCTTGAGGGCCGGATAGGAGCCCTCCAGTGGCCTGATTTGGCCCCCAAGCCACATGTTTGACACCCCTGGTCTAGACTGTGTCATAATAAAAATGAAGGCCAGTGTGCTCCTCTGCACATGCAGTTAACTATACTGATAAATCAGGAATTCCATTGCCTTCTGGTCCTTGCATTAAGCCTTGCAGTTTTCCACCGGCCTTCTTCAGGTGGGCAAAGTGCCTCGCTTGCCTACCTTGCCTACAATATTTGAGTTCAGGGGCACCTTAAAGATCAACAAACTTTTATTCAAGGTGTGACAGAACCAACCTGATTTTTAAAATCCCGCCCCCCCCCCCCCGTCATTTCAGTAGATTCAAAATATGTTTTTTTCTAATGAGTATATCTGAAAATGCAAAAATGCCCCAAACGGTACTAACCGAGCATACCACTCAAAAAGGTGTGGAGGGGGAGGATTGGCAATAGAGACATAATCAAGGTCTTCAAGGACTTCAGCAGAAGGCCTTTCAGTTCTCAATAACGGGATCAAAATCATACTTTCTTTTTTTCTTAATTACGACTAAGTCCAAAGGTTCACAACAACAATTGAAAATCTTTATCGGTCTAACAACAGATGGCTGATAAGGCAGTTTTGGCTGACCTGTCCAATGAAGTTGCCGAGACGTCTTATCTTCCAGAATTTTAATTGGCTTTTCCAGAAACTCTGTAATTGGATATTGAATAACATTAGCATTTTTTAATATCCGCTGAATTCAAAATGGCTTTTTCACTGGTTTATATTCCTATGCAAACTTTGTTATGACAGGCTGAGTTATAGCTGTGGCTGATGCGATCAATGGAAAAATCTTTCGGAGAATTTATTTTGCTTCCACAAGGTGCCAAAAACTGCATGTAGTATCCCGATACAAGAAGAAAAGAGAGGTCACCTTACTAATTTCGAGTCACATGTATCCCCCCATTTCCCACAGAATTCAATGCATAAAACACAATAAATGTCAGTTTTGATGTGAAAACCTACTAAGGAAGATTACCTTCCAAAATATTACTTTACCTTGCATCTGGAAACCTTCAGTTAACTATGACAGATGATTTAACAAGCAGTTAAGCTGAATGATAAAAGGGTATCGGGAAGGGAACCTGTCGCAAGAGGACAAAAATCTCACTCTCTGTACTATTTGTAGTGTTTTTATGTATTATTTAGTTGCATAATTTATGGTCTGTTTTCTCATTGGAACTTAAGACATATCACACTGTGTGAGACAATGAAATCAGCTGGAATGGGGCATCTGAGGAACAATGAAATAGGGTTTGGTTTGCAGAAATCTGAAAACAGCTGAAACCAAGCCATAAGCATTAACATGACAATGTTAAATGATGCAGAAATTACATAGTAGAATCATACCTATAAAAACAGGGTGTACTATACGTGTAGTCCCCGTTCCTTTCCAAGGCATCTTTCTGAAACATTTCATTACAGTGTAGTACTATTACCTGTGCAAAAAAGCCTCTCCTGAATAATTCAGTTTAGCATAGTTTGCAGAAAACCCAGAGCATTGACTTCATCAGGCAAACCCTTCCGCAAGGTGAGGGCCACAACAGAGAAACGGCGTGTATTAGCACACAGTGGCTGATTTTGCCCATTGGAAGGGTAGGGTTGCCAGGTCTGTGTTGGAAAAAAAACAGTGCTGGATTAAACCCTGTGGAGGCCCCTAGGCAGTCAAAATCTCAGAGGGGCCCTCACAAATTATCTCAGAGTCGGAGCGCCCGCCCCACCGCTTGTGGTCCCCCCTGCAGCCTGCAGGCCCCTTCTCAAAAGCCCCTTTGACAAAGCTGCGGGGGAGAGGCAGAGAGAGGCAAACTTGGCAATGACGGCAGCAGCAGCCACACCAAGCAAGTTCGGCAAAGAGCAGTGTAACTGCTGGCTGCGTGTGCAGGCTGGGAGGGCTGCAAGCAGGGGGGAAACCGGGGGGGAAAGCTGGCCCGGGGCCCCTAAAGGCATGGGGACCCATAGGCCGGTGCCTAATTGGCTTAATTGTTAATCTCTGGTCCTGGAAAAAACCTAGAGATTTTGGGGGTGGATCTGGGAGAGGGCAGGGAGGGGCGAGAGGCCACCCTTCAGAGCAGCCATTTTCTCCAAGGGAGATCAGCTGGAGATCAGTTGTCAAAGTAGGGAATCTCCAGGCCCCACCTGGAGGCTGGCAACCCTATCAGGCATCTGCAGAAGGCCCCGCTCAGATGAGCAAAGGTGTCCCATGAAAGAAGCAGTATCCTGCAGATATAGTGGACCCAAGCTGTAAGAGCTTCCTGTGTGGTGGCCAGTTCCTTGAACAGAGCCTGGTAACTGACGAGCAACTGCTCCTCCTTGCTTCTCACCGCAACCGCTCTGTGGCTTTCTGCACTTGCTGAAGTCTCTAGAGTAGACTTTGAGGGGAGGCCCACGTAGAGTGCTTTGCAGTAGTCTAGACTCAAAAGTGACCGTGGCATGGATCAAGGCGTCTATCTGGCTGGCACTCATACCCCCTGCCCCCCCTTCTGCAAGACCCTGACACACACAACTAGAAGTTTCTGATTGCCGTCTAATTATGTTGAGCAGTGTGACTTTATTGTCATTTTAATCTTTTCATCTTGTATTGAGGTGAACCTGGTTGTTTTATTCTTCACTGAGCCCTGTTGACAAGGAAGGGTGGTCTCACACAGCAGGGGACCAGGAATAGGGACCAGGAATCCAGTATTACTTCTGTATAGGGTTGCCAAGTCCACTTCAAGAAATATCTGGGGACTCTGGGGGTGGAACCAGGAGCAAGGTTGTGACAAGCATAACTGAACTCCAAAGAGAGATCCGGCCATCAAATTTAAGGGACTGCATACTTTTTAAATGCCTTCCCTCCACTGGAAATAATGGATAGGAGCACCTTCTTTTGGGGCTCATAAAATTGGACCCCCCTGGTCCAATCTTTTCAAAACTTGGAGGGTGTTTTGAGGAGAGGTACCGGATGATATGCCACAAATTTGGTGCCTCTACCTCAAAAGACAGTCTCCCCAGAGCCCCCAATACCTATGGATCAATTTTCCGTTACACCCTACGGGAATCGGGCTCCGCAGGGAACAGCAGAGCACCCAGCAGACATTTCTCTCCCCTCCCGCCGCTTTCTAATGACCTGAAGCAGAAGGAAGACCCCCAAACCAGGGGATCCCGTGCCCCACCTGGGGATTGAGGGGGGGGGGGGAAGGCACAAAGCCTCCACGTTAACCAGCCTCAAGACAAGAAAAACAGGCATTATTTTTATGAAAAGATAATAAATTGCTTCAACCAAGACACATTATTACTAGTGCATACAAACAAGAATGTCTGCACCCCCCCACCCCGATTCCCAAAGTCTCTTTACGTACTGAAGTGAAAGAGAGCGAGTGTATATACTGCCTGGATATGAAGTATGTTGGAATTTGATTATATGAAGCCTACGTGAAACGAGGATATAAGTACAGCCTCGTCGCTTGATATTATTGCCAAGCTGCATTGAGTTAAAGAATTCTACAATTGGGGCACTGGACTCTTTTAAGAATACTTACTCTGGATGTTTCCTCCTGACCCTCTTGCCTGAAGAAACTGCTTTGATAGCATCATAGAGACTTTGGGAATCGGGGGGTGCAGCCATTCTTGTTTGCGTGCATTAGTAACAATGTGTCTCAGTTGAAGGAATTTATTATTGTTCCATAAATATAATTTCTGTTATTCTTGTCTTGAGGCTGGTTAACCTGGAGGCTTTTTTGCCTCCCCACCATTCCAATTTTTCATGTTTCTCTTTTGGCTCCCACCCACCTAACCAGGAAGGGCCTTCTACTGGCTGCCACCACTCTGGTATCTCAATACTAGAGCACCCACCAACCTTTGTACCTTCCTTTCAGTGAAACCTTTTAACTGTGACCAAGGAGACGGGCAGTTAAGCAACCATTTCTTTATAGGGCTCAAACAATAGGTGGGTAACAAAAACGTTTAATGCAACAGTGAAAATATACAGACAGCAAAGGCTGGTGAAAATAACAACCCCTGAAGTGTCTGCCTCTACTGCCAAAACTCACCTATTTTCTCTCCTGCAGCCTTTTCCAGAGAGAGAGAGACCCGCCCTCCTTCCCAGCCAGGCCTATTTATGCTTTCCTCCCAGGTCCCGCCCCCTCCTGAGCTAGTTTTTCCCTCCAAAACTTCTTCAGCCAATCAGTGGGACAGAAGGGATCCTGGGAGATGTAGGCCCCTGTAACTACTGCTAGGCAGGCTTCTCCCTGCCCTCTAGGCCACACTAGGCCTCAGGTCATGACAGGTGGTATAAAAATTGAAACAAACAGATAAATAGGCTGGGTGAGGGCAGAGGGCCATCTTCCTGGCTTGACTGGTTCTGAAGAAAACTCTTTTTGCAGCAGCACATTTATACAGCACTGAAGGGCTGCCAAACCCCAGGTGGGGATAGGGCATCTAGGGTTGCCAAGTCCAATTTAAGAAATATCTGGGGACTTTGGGGGTGGAGCCAGGAGACTTTGGGGGTGGAGCCAGGAGACATTAGGGGTGGAGCCAGGAGCAAGGGTGTGACAAGCATAATTGAACTCCAAAGGGAGTTCTGGCCGTCACATTTAAAGGGACGGCACACCTTTTCAATGCCTTCCTTCCATAGGAAATAATGAAGGACGGGGGCACCTTCTTTTGGGGCTCATAGAATTGGATCCCCTGGTCCAATCTTTTTGAAACTTGGGGGGTATTTTGGGGAGAGGCACTAGATGCTCTACTGAAAATTTGGTGCATCTACCTCAAAAAACAGGGGGCCCCTCCCAGAGCCCCAGATACCCGCGGATCAATTCTCCATGATTTTCTATGGGAATAAATCTCCCTAGGGAATAATAGAGTTCCCAGCAAACATTTCCCTCCCCTCCCCCCGCTTTCTGAAGACCCTGAAGTGGGGGGAGGGCCTCCAAACCGGGGGATCCCCTGCCTCCACCTGGGGATTGGCAACCCTAAGGGGATCCCCCGGTTTGGAGGCCCTCCCCCCACTTCAGGGTTATCAGAAAGCGGGGGGGAGGGGAGGGAAATGTCTGCTGGGAACTCTGTTATTCCCTATGGAGACTTATACCTATAGGAAATAATGGAGAATTGATCCGCGGGTATCTGGGGCTGGCAGCGAGGCTGTATTTTGAGGTAGAGGCACCAAACTTTTAGTATAGCATTCAGTGCCTCTCCCCAAAATACCCCCAAAGTTTCCAAAAGATTGGACCAGGGGGTCTAGTTCTATGAGCCCCAAAAGAAGATGCCCCATCCTTCGTTATTTCCTATGGAAGGAAGGCATTTAAAAAGGAGTGTGGTCCTTTTAAATGTGATGGTCAGAGCTCCCTTTAGAGTTCAATTATGCTTGTCGCACCTTTGCTCCTGCCTCCACCGCCAAAGTCTCCTGGCTCCGCCCCCAAAGTCCCCAGATATTTCTTGAATTGGACTTGTCAACCCTATACAGCAGTAATACTGGATCCACTATAACTAGGGTTGCCAGGTCCAATTCAAGAAATATCTGGAGACTTTGGGGGTGGAGCCAGGAGAAAGAACGTGACAAGCATAACTGAACTCCCAAGGGAGTTCTGGCCATCACATTTAAAGGGACGGCACGCCTTTTAAATACCTTCCCTCCATTAGAAATAATGAAGGATAGGGGCACCTTCTTTTGGGGGTCATAAAATTGGACCCTCTGGTCCAATCTTTTTGAAACTTGGAGGAGAGGCATTGGATGCTATGTTGCAAATGTGGTGCCTCTATCTCAAAAAAACAAACAAACAGCCCTCCCCCCCTACAGAACCCCAGATATCTGCAGATCAATTTTGCAGTATACCCTGTGGGAATTGGTCTCAATAGGAAATAATGGAGTGCCTAGCAGGCATTCCCCCCTCCCCCGCATTCTGATGACCCTGATGTGGTGGGAGGGCCTCCAAACGGGGGGGATCCCCTGCCCCCACCTGGGGATTATAGCAACCAAAAGAGTACCGTGGGAAATGGAGCAGGTAAGAAGTACTATGGCATCCACAATAAACCAGCCTCAAAGATAGAAAATTTGAACAATCTATGAACACAGCATAGAAGACTATCAATGAATATATGAACCACACCCGAATCCCAAGTCCTTTCACTTGCAGTGAATACTTTATCCTGTTTATATGGCTCACTTTCTCACATCCTGGATTTACTACTTCAAAGGATAAAGTATTCACTGCAAGTGAAAGGACTTTGGGATTCTGGTGTGGTTCATACTTGCGCTGCTGTAATTTTGTATTCGTTGATAGTCTCCTATGCTGTGTTCATAGATTGTTCAAATTTTCTATATTTGAGGCTGGTTTATCGTGGATGCCATAGTGCTTCTTACCTGCCCCCGCATGGAGATTGGCAACCCTAAATACAACCCATAGGCTCTTAACTATGAGCCGCCCTGAGCCTGCTATGGCGGGGAGGGTGGGCTACAAATCAAATCAAATAAATTAACTGAGTCAGTAAGGGCCAGCCGAATACTCCTGGAAGTGAGAAGCACAATGTCCTTCAAGGTCTGCACCTTCCCAGCCAGCATCACTTTCTACCTTGCTTAGATTCAGTTTCAATTCATTCACCTTCAGTCCTTGGACCACAGCAATCACACAGTGGGAGAAGACCTCTTCCACACCATCGTGAAGTCTGGAGAGAGATATAGAGCTGAGGCTAGGCTAGGGCTGGCAAGCCCCCGGTGCAGGCGGCGGTTCCCCTGCCTGGGAGCTTCCCAACCCCCCTGACCCACATTGGCCCAGCGGGGGGAATCTCCCCTTACATCGCTGGTGCAATGACATCACCTAGAAGTGACCTAGAAGTGACCTAGAAGTGATGTCATTGTGCCAGTGCACAGTGGCCGCTCTAGGCGTTTCCGAGAAAACTCTATGGTTTTCCCAGACGCTCTAGCCATCTGGGAGGGAAAACTCTATAGTACAATATGTGCCATAGAGTGTTTTCCCTCCCAAATGGCTAGAGCGTCTGGGGAAACCATAGGCTTTTGGACATTGACTTCTGATTCCGGTTTGTGATTCTGCATTGGTGACTTGGCTCCTGCTTGACTTTCTGGACTTTGACCTTGGACTGGCTTTGGACTCCTGCCTGCTTGCACCCTGAGAACGTGACATTCAGGACTATGACGGGGAATATCATTTGTTCCCACGTGGATCAGCAAGAAAAGATAGTAATCCGTGGGCTTGATAAGTCTTCCGATCCTTTGTCACATGCTGGATGCGTGCACCCAGCAGACAGCAGATCTCTCGGGATGACAAGTCCGGCCGGCACACTTTGGGCTCCACCCCTCTGAGCAAGGAGTCTCCAATCACCACCACTTTCCTCTTCCTATATTGGGGAGCAGAAGCTCCAGGCTTCTTATCCACAGGATCCTGAGAAACTTTCTTCAAGTTTCGTGGAGGCTGGGGAAGTAGGCCTTGTTCCAATGGTTCAAAATCAGTTCCTGTGGGGAGATCCTGGAACCTATTGCTGAGCAGCAGGGGCTCAGAACATCTCCTGATTTTCTTTCTCCTTCGGGTTACACTTTTCCAGGAACCCTCCTCCTGTGTTGGGTTCTCTTCTAATTGCTCAGATAACATTTGCTCTCCCTCCTCTAGTCCTTTCAAGAGCGCCTCATGCGTTTTGTCAAGAAAATCCTCACCTTCCTTTATACGCCGCAGTGTGGACAATCATGCCTCCAGTCCCTGCATCTTCTCCTCCAGCAGGGCCACTAACTTACACTTGCTGCAAGTGTAATTCGTGCTACTCTCCGGTAGAAATACAAACATCCCACAGTCTTTACACATCACTGCCTCTGCTCCCTCGCCAGCCACACTGCTGCAATCCATTTCAAAATTTTCTTTATCTTCACTTCTCTTTAAATCCCACTACCAACTGCCGCTTGAAACTACTTGTGGGTAACTACCCACCTATCTACAGAATCCCCAGGCTAAGAGTCACAGGCCAAGAGCCCTTTGACTCGCGCCAAAGGCTCATGCCTTGCAAATTAAAGGCTCAAGGCCCCACCCACCTCTGACTCAACAGCCAGAGCAACAGCAGAGGGTGGGGTCAGCAATTACCCCCAGGCAAACAAGCTCTCCTCACTCAGCAACAGCTATACAAAAGCAATCAGAAACCCCTCTCCAGCAGGCACCAAGCACACACACAGTTACCTCCCACAGCAACTCTAGGTAATCCTCCCCAGCAGTTTTAGAAAAGCAAATCAAGACTCACTCACCTTACCAGCAGCTCTGTTCTAGATCCAAGAACCTTCTCTGCGAGAACCGGGTTTGATTCCCCCACTCCTCCACTCGCACCTGCTGGAATGGCCTTGGGTCAGCCAGAGCTCTCACAGAGGTGAGATTCAGAGTGATTCATGCCTTAGTTCAGGGGTGTCAAACTCATTTGTTATGAGGGCTGGATCTGACATAAATGTGACCTTGTTGGGCCGGGCCATGGGTGTCACAAAATGTAATGCCAGGGAGGGAGGATATAAACTTTATAAAGGATACAAACATACACAGCCTAATCCACCTTACTGGTTTGTTGAGCCTCAGCCAACAGAAGGAAGAAAAGCTTGGCTCAGTAGCTCTGCTGTGCAATTGAGAGAGCCTGGCAAAGCTAGCTCTCCTTTCTCCCACTTCCTCCCCAAGGGAGGAGCTTTGCTCTGTAGCTCCTGTGCGATTGAGCAAGTCTGGCAAAGCAAGTTGTGATGCAGAAGGAAGCAAGAGAGGGAGAAGGAAGCAGATGATAGTGAGTTGCTTGTGGGCCTCATTCGGCCCCAGGGCCACATGTTTGACACCCCTGCCTTTGTTCCATCTAGATTGGACTACTGCAAGATGCTGTACTTGAGACTACTCTGGAAGAGTGCTAAGAAGCTGCCGCTAGTGCGGAATGTTGTGGCTAGACTGCTGCATGGCTGTCAGGAGCATGTGACCCCACCACTATAGCAATGATACTGGCTACCTGTCCACTCCAAAGCCCAATCCAAGATGTTGGTTTTGCGCTTGAAAGCCTTACACGGCTTGACACTGGGGCATCAGATTCCTGCTTGAGAATTAAGCTCACAGGAAGAGACCCTCCTGTCTTACCAATTAAAGAAGTTTGTCTGGGGAGGCGGGGTACACAAAAGAGAGCCTTTTCTAGCAACCTCCCCAGGGAGGGGTGCCTTGCCTCCTCTTTTTCAATTTTTAGGATGATTTTGGAGGGAGGGGTTGGTGTCTGTATGCGTGCAAAGCTGGAAGTCATATAGACCTCTGGCGACTGACCTTTACTGGGGGCCTGGAGGAAATTCAGGGAGGTGGCTGAATAAGCCTGCCCCCACCTCCCAACTGGGGTATTTCAAGGAAGTCTCCCATCCAAGTACTAACCAGAGTCGACCATGCTTAGCTTCTGAGATCTGATGCGATCAGACTAACCTGGGCTATGCAGGTTAAGGCAGCTAAAGACTGTTTTATTTTGGACTGTGTTTGATGAAAGCAGTCCTAAATGGTGATTTTTTAAATTTTGGTGTTATGTATTTTTATGTAGTCTATTTTATATACTTTATTGAAATCGCATGCCGCCTTGAGTTCCATAAGGGGAAAAGGCAGCTAATAGATGTTTTAAGTAAATAAAATATTTACTCCCTTTGCCAGAATGTGGACATCAAGCTGCCTTGATGCGGCCCTGGGAAGAAGCTTAAAAAGGCAGGACAAATCCAGGTATAACTCTCTAATGCGGACAGAAGGAAGGAGGTAGGAAAAGGAGATGGGGGGCAAACAGGGCAGATTCCAGTGCCACGTTGTCCGCATGAAGCAGGCCGGTGGAAAACTGCACGGCTTAATGTAAGAGCCAACTTGCTATGAAATTCCTGATTTACCAGTCTTCCATATGTGCACGGGAGCATGTGGCTTTCATTTTTATTATGACATGACTTAGGCCTGAGCCCCTCGTCTGATGAAGTGTGTTTAGAGAGCACACGAAAGCTTACATTCTGAATTAAACTTGTTTGGTCTTAAAGGTACCACTTGACTCCTGCTTTGTGCAGTGACTTAGACAAGTAGTCAAGTCAGCCTTTATTGGCATAAAAACAACAGTGCAGTCTGATGCTGACTGTCACAGCCCGAAACTTGACGCAATACATGTAGAAGAAGGTGATGATATTGGATTTATATCCCACCCTCCACTCCGAAGAGTCTCAGAGCGGCTCACAATCTCCTTTACCTTCCTCCCTCACAACAGACATCCTGTGAGGTGGGTGGGGCTGGAGAGGGCTCTCACAGCAGCTGCGCTTTCAAGGACAACCTCTGCCAGAGCTATGGCTGACCCAAGGCCATGCTAGCAGGTGCAAGTGGAGGTGTGGGGAATCAAACCCGGTTCTCCCAGATAAGAGTCCGCACACTTAACCACTACACCAAACTGGCTCTTCTTGCTACTCTACACGGACGACAGTGTTGTTGTCCTGCTCTAGAGTGGGTTTAAGAAGACGACATTGGATTTATATTCCACCCTCCATTCAGGGTGGCTCACAATCTCCTTTATCTTCCTCCCCCACAACAAACACCTTGTGAGGCGGGTGGGGCTGAGAGGGCTCTCACAGCAGCTGCCCTTTCAAGGACAACTCCTATGAGAGCTGTGGCTGACCCAAGGCCATTCCAGCAGGTGCAAGCGGAGGAGCAGGGAAATAAAACCCGGCTCTCCCAGAGAAGAGCCTGCACACTTAACCACACCAAGCTGGCTCTTACGTCTGCTGCCCCACTGTGCAGTCTTTCTTACTAATAACAAGCTCCAGCTGAACCATGATAAATAAAAAATCTTAGTCTTCTCGAAAAAGTGGAGATCTTCTAAGTGGATCATTGATGGTAGCGATAGACCAGGTCAAATACTATAAATATTTAGGCATTTACTTCCAATATAATGCGACCTGGTCCACTCACCGCAAGTATGCAGCAAAGACAAGTATGACCTGCTATAGGTAGCCACTGGGGGAAGCCACTGAGTTCCATTCCACCGTCTATGAACTGCCCTATACATTGGGGGATTAGGTAGCTGATACTGCCAGTGACCTTGAGCTATAAGTTCACATGAATTTTCCTTGTATTGCCTTTCCCTCAGATTGTAAAGCTCCAAGAAGAAAAAGCGGCAATTTTGCGTGATTCTTGGTCCTCATTCCAGCCCCGGTTCTCATAGCTTTCGGTCGATGAAGAATTGCGGATTTACACCCCGCCCTTCTCTCTGAATCAGAGTGGCTCACAATCTCCTTTATCTTCCTCCCCCACAACAGACACCCTGTGAGGTAGGTGGGGCGGAGAGGGCTCTCACAGCAACTGCCCTTTCAAGGACAACCTCTGCCAGAGCTAGAGCTAACCCAAGGCCATTCCAGCAGCTGCAAGTGGAGGAGTGGGGAATCCAACCCGGTTCACCCAGATAAGAGAGCTCTGGCTGCCCCAAGGCCATTCCAGCAGCTGCAAGTGGAGGAGTGGGGAATCAAACCCGGTTCTTCCATATAAGAGAGCTCTGGCTGACCCAAGGCCATTCCAGCAGCTGCAAGTGGAGGAGTGGGGAATCAAACCCGGTTCTCCCAGATAAGAGTGCTACGGCTGACCCAAGGCCATTCCAGCAGCTGCAAGTGGAGGAGTGGGGAATCCAACCCGGTTCTCCCAGATAAGAGAGCTCTGGCTGCCCCAAGGCCATTCCAGCAGCTGCAAGTGGAGGAGTGGGGAATCAAACCCGGTTCTCCCATATAAGAGAGCTCTGGCTGACCCAAGGCCATTCCAGCAGCTGCAAGTGGAGGAGTGGGGAATCAAACCCGGTTCTCCCAGATAAGAGTGCTACGGCTGACCCAAGGCCATTCCAGCAGCTGCAAGTGGAGGAGTGGGGAATCCAACCCGGTTCTCCCAGATAAGAGAGCTCTGGCTGCCCCAAGGCCATTCCAGCAGCTGCAAGTGGAGGAGTGGGGAATCAAACCCGGTTCTCCCATATAAGAGAGCTCTGGCTGACCCAAGGCCATTCCAGCAGCTGCAAGTGGAGGAGTGGGGAATCAAACCCGGTTCTCCCAGATAAGAGTGCTACGGCTGACCCAAGGCCATTCCAGCAGCTGCAAGTGGAGGAGTGGGGAATCAAACCCGGTTCTCCCAGATAAGAGAGCTCTGGCTGACCCGAGGCCATTCCAGCAGCTGCAAGTGGAGGAGTGGGGAATCCAACCCGGTTCTCCCAGATAAGAGAGCTCTGGCTGACCCAAGGCCATTCCAGCAGCTGCAAGTGGAGGAGTGGGGAATCAGACCCGGTTCTCCCAGATAAGAGTGCTACGGCTGACCCAAGGCCATTCCAGCAGCTGCAAGTGGAGGAGTGGGGAATCAAACCCGGTTCTCCCAGATAAGAGTGCTACGGCTGACCCAAGGCCATTCCAGCAGCTGCAAGTGGAGGAGTGGGGAATCAAACCCGGTTCTCCCAGATAAGAGTGCTACGGCTGACCCAAGGCCATTCCAGCAGCTGCAAGTGGAGGAGTGGGGAATCAAACCCAGTTCTCCCAGATAAGAGTGCTACGGCTGCCCCAAGGCCATTCCAGCAGCTGCAAGTGGAGGAGTGGGGAATCAAACCCAGTTCTCCCAGATAAGAGTGCTACGGCTGACCCAAGGCCATTCCAGCAGCTGCAAGTGGAGGAGTGGGGAATCAAACCCGGTTCTCCCAGATAAGAGTGCTACGGCTGACCCAAGGCCATTCCAGCAGCTGCAAGTGGAGGAGTGGGGAATCAAACCCGGTTCTCCCAGATAAGAGTGCTACGGCTGACCCAAGGCCATTCCAGCAGCTGCAAGTGGAGGAGTGGGGAATCAAACCCGGTTCTCCCAGATAAGAGTGCTACGGCTGACCCAAGGCCATTCCAGCAGCTGCAAGTGGAGGAGTGGGGAATCAAACCCGGTTCTCCCAGATAAGAGTGCTACGGCTGACCCAAGGCCATTCCAGCAGCTGCAAGTGGAGGAGTGGGGAATCAAACCCGGTTCTCCCAGATAAGAGTGCTACGGCTGACCCAAGGCCATTCCAGCAGCTGCAAGTGGAGAAGTGGGGAATCAAACCCGGTTCTCCCAGATAAGAGTCCACACACCTAACCACTACACCAAGGGGCCCACAGGGCTGGATTGAGTGGGGGGGGGGGGCAGAGGGGGTGCTTGTCCCGGGCACCACTGAGGGGCACCCCCTTGGGGCAGGGGGCGGGAAAAGATCAGCTACTTTTGCCACCTCTTTGCCTTGCAGATTGTTTAAATGGGGGAGGGGAGTCAGATCGCCTGTTGCTCCCATTTTTTGAGTGGGGGCACCATTTTGGGGTTCTGCCCCATTCAAAAAATATGTAGGGCCCTGTGGATATCCTTTTTCCAGCAGTCAAAAGGAGCTTTGGCCACATCTGTCGGTGTCTGCTAATGGCTGGTTAGACAGAGACCCATGGAACAATCAGCCATATCCCTATTCAGGTAGTATTTCTATGGCAAAAAGCTCTCCCAACCTATGCACAAAATAACCCCACCGCATTCTAGTCGTCGCGTGGCATGGGAAGCCTAGAGCAGCAAAGAAATAGTGTGCCACTTGGGGGAAGAGTCTGAAACAAAATACCTTTATTGTCTCACAAGCACACGCTAGAAAACAAACACACAATTCTCAAGGGAAAAAATTAAAATGTTTTATGTTTTTTTTTTTTTAAAAAAAGGATTTACGAATAAAACTTTGCAACTAAAAACAAAATAAAAACTCAATGCTAAAAAAAAATACCAATTAAAAGTAAACATGATTTTTCATCAACAAGCGGAATTCGTTCATTCGTCTCCACGAATCTGGGTTCGGTTTCCATAGGTCACCATCAAAGGCATTATTAACTAAGCCAGGACTCCGGTTGCTTCTTCCGCCATGGCTTATTTCCTTAGGTCATCCATCTCCTCCAGTTCTCGTTCCTGATGTTCTCTTTCCCATCTCATTTCTTTAAGTTCTTGCCTGTACTTCCGTTCGATGAACCGCTTCTGATGAGCCATCTGAGGAAAGTTGTCTGAGACGAGAAGAAACATTGCGGGTATTAAACAAAGACCAGTCGGGGATGCAAAAAGTGATCTGATTTTTATTACGAAGAGAAAGGAAAGCGTTTAACAATTTTCACAGGCGTAATGCCCATCTTTCTTCTTGAAAGCTTGGTGCACCAAAATTATTTTATCATTCCTCAAAACTACCCTCTGAGGCAGGTCACACAGAGGAAGAACATAAGAGAAGCCATGTTGGATCAGACCAATGGCCCATCCAGTCCAACAGGCCCATCTGTGTCACACAAGAACCTAAGAGAAGCCATGTTGGATATTGGATTTAGAAGATATTGGATTTATATCCCGCCCTCCACTCCGAAGAGTCTCAGAGCGGCTCACAATCTCCTTTACCTTCCTCCCCCACAACAAACACCCTGTGAGGTGGGTGGGGCTGGAGAGGGCTCTCACAGCAGCTGCCCTTTCAAGGACAACTTCTGCCAGAGCTATGGCTGACCCAAGGCCATTCCAGCAGGTGCAAGTGGAGGAGTGGGGAATCAAATCCAGTTCTCCCAGATAAGAGTCCACACACTTAACCACTACACTAAACTGGCTCTCCACAGAGCCATTGGGCCATTGGTCTGACTGGATCTGACCAATGGCCCATCCAGTCCAACACTCTGTGTCACACAGTGGCCAAAAAACCAGGTGCCATCAGGAGGTCCACCAGTGGGGCCAGGCCACTAGAAGCCCTCCCACTGTTGCCCCCCTCCCCCACCTCAAGAGCCAAGAATACAGAGCGTCACTTGCCCCAGGCAGAGAGTTCCAACAATATGTTTTGGCTAATAGTCACTGATGGTCCTCTGCTCCATAGGTTTATCCAATCCCCTCTTGAAGCTATGCTGTCAGCTAGTAAGCCAGGAAGACTTGTCCGTGAATGACCAAGGATTCCCCACATTACTGCAACTAATAAAAGGGATCCCTTTATACACTTTTGGAAGGCTTCTGTGTTTCGTCTCCACTCGACATGATTATTTTCTACACCTGACATACTTGTCGACACATGCTGTACCAGAACCTTCACAAGGGGCTATTGAATCAGCTGCTCTTTTTGAGATGGACATTAGGCTTACCTTACAGTAAGATGATGCCAACAATGCAAAAGAACAGATAGTGCATGATTTTAAAAACCAGGGGGTGAGAGTTTATGACGACTTATACTAAATATGAGAATAATGGAGGGGCAAGCCAGAAACAATACTTATTATTTGAAGACCGACCAAGAAAGTGATATCGTTTGAAGCAACGCTCGGAAGCAAACTGCCCCCTAACTAGCTGATCCGTTTAAGCATACTGGCCCAAATCCAACTGGAGCCAGTGGTGCTGAAGCCCTACTGAAATAAATCACCCTCATTAACCACGACTCTCACTTGTCCCACTGATTTCAATGAGGCGTGTGTACCATTACTTTGTGTTTTCTTTGCATCCTCATGCAAGAGCATTTTTCCATTGCTGCCATCAGGACACGACTTAAGGGAGCTGATATTCCTTGTTTGGCATTCATTATAAAGCAAACGAACGGATGGTTTAGCCGTTTCTTTTTAAATGTGCACATGGCAACACAGCTGCAATTATTTCACCAGTGCTTGGACTCTTTGGGGCTTTGTTGGCAGAAGACTCAACAAATTTAACATACTCTACATGTTCCTGGAGAATCGTAAATCATTCCCCCCCCCCCCCCCCCCCCCGTCTGATTAACAGTGCAATCCTCAACCCAATTACAACCATCTATAGACTTCAGTGAACTCAGAAGAGTGTTAGGATTGCATTGTAAGTTTCTCATTTAATAATACCAGGGCTTTTTCCTTTGAGCAGGAACGCAAAGGAACGCAGTTCCGGCTGGTTTGGTGTTGGGGTGTGTGACCTAATATGCAAATGAGCTCCTGCTGGGCTTTTTCTACCCCCCCCCCAAAAAAAACCCTGCGCAAAACAATGGTGATGTCAGGGAGTGTGGTCTAATATACAAATGAGTTCCTGCTGGGCTTTTCCTACAAAAAGAGCCCTGAATAATACAATTCAAGGTTTCGCACTGGAGTGCTTAATGACCTTCCTCCAGAAGCTGGCCAGAAACAAGTGTCCAAAATGGGGGGGGGGGGAGGAGTAAGAAGAAGAAGCAGAAGGAGATCTTTGAGCCTGGCTGTTCATACTTCTCTGTCATTTGAATGTACTACGTGAAGTACTTGTTCAGCGATTTGTGAGCCTCTACAACCAAATTTTATCCTGGGAGCAGGGGGGATTCATGGAAAATCTGTGAAGTATCACACATCAGAGAACTGTTGGGATATTGTAACTGCATACAAGAGGATCCGGGAGAGAAAGGGTTAAGAGAATTCTCTCACTCAGATACGTTTAATAGTTGGCCCCACCCTCTCATCTTGGCAGTTGGCCCCACCCTCCTCTCGGCAGTTGGCCCCACCCTCTCCTCTCGGCAGTTGGCCCCACCCTCTCCTCTTGGCAGTTGGCCCCGCCCTCTCATTGGTGAGACGTTTAGCCTCTCTGGCTGATGCTTTTGCCCTCTGTTTCATCTTATCTATGACCTCGCTTCTCGTTTTTTACCTGGACTCAGGAGCTGTAGCGAGTTAACCTTTTCGAAAGTCAATCTGTTTGCAATAAGTTAAATATACCTACATGAGTAATGTCCTATTTTTGTCAGTAAAAATTTCTTTCTCTTGCTACCACTGGAGTCAGATCATCTTTGTAATCTGTCTGAACAGCATTTCTCCCTATCTGGGAAATGTGGAGAATCAGGGATATTGTGTATAAAAATTTGGTGTCGTGGTGAAGTACGTGGACTTTTACCTGGGAGAGCCGGGTTTGATTCCCCACTCCTCCACTTGCACCTGCTGGAGTGGCCTTGGGTCAGCTGCAGTGAGAACCCTTGAAAAAGCAGTGAGAGCCCTCTCAGCCCCACCCACCTCACAGGGTGTCTGCTTTTTTTTTTTTAATCAGGCTTGCCACCGCCTCTCGGTGGTACTCTTTTATTTTTTATTTTCAAACAATTTTGATTAGTAACATATGGCAATATATATATATTCTTATATCATTAATAACTACTTTTTAAAAATCCCATATATTACTTTCTACCTCCCCCCTTTACTTGACCCCCGCCGGTGTACTAAATTCAAAACATCATTTTAAAAGGTACCCCTAATTAATAAGAACCAAAGTTCATATCTACCCCTCACTTATACTTAATCATTATCAAAGATTGTCTTTTATTTTCCATTCTTTTTCTACGTATCTTCTGAACTTCTTCCACTCCATCTTAAATACTTCTAAATCATAGTCTCTTAAAGTTCTTGTTAATTTGTCCATTTCACTCCATGTCATAACTTTTAACAATCCAATCCCATTTCTCTGGTATTTTGTCTTGCTTCCACAACTGCGCATACAATGTCCTAGCAGCTGAGAGCAAACACCAGATTAAAGTTCTGTCTTCTTTTGGAAATTTTCCGTTTGTAATCCTAACAGAAAAGTCTCTGCAACTTTGTTAAATTCATATCGCAAGATCTTAGAAATCTCTTGCTGAATCATCTGCCAAAACATTTTGGCTCTTTCACAAGTCCACCACATATGGTAGAAAGAACCTTCGTGCTTTTTACATTTCCAACATCTGTCTGGCATCTTGTTATTCATCTTTGCCAATTTTTTAGGAGTCATATACCATCTGTACATCATCTTAAAACAATTTTCTTTTGATATTCTGACATGTTGAGAGTTTCATAGAGTTCTTCCACAAATATTCCCAAGTTTCCATCTGTATTTCTTTATTTACATTAATTGCCCATTTAATCATTTGAGATTTTACTACTTCATCTTCTGTAGACCATTGTAAGAGTAATTTATGTACTTTTGAAATTAATTTATCATTGTCTCCAAGCAGAACTTTTTCCTCTCACAGGGTGTCTGTTGTGGGGGGGGGGGGGGGGCGGCGGAAGGTAGAGGAGATTGTGAGCCACTCTGAGACTCTGAGATTCAGAGGATAGGGCGGGATATAAATCCAATATTATCTTCTTCCTCTGCACTTCCAAGGCAAAGGATTTTTATTTTATTTATAATAATAATAATAATAAACTTTATTTTTATATCCCGCCCTCCCCCGCCAAGGCGGGCTCAGGGCGGCTAACAGACATGGGGATCCCATGATTCATCTAAAACAATATAAACAATTTTAAATATATCAATTACATAGTGATTATTTAAAATAGATAAAATACATAAAATAGGTGCTAAAATACTGTAATCATAATATCCACAAGATGGCTAGATGTCCACACGTTGGATTAATCAGGTTCTATCTCGAAAGCCAGCTGGAAAAGAAATGTTTTGCAAGCCCTGCGGAATTGGTTCAGGTCCCGCAGGGCTCGCACCATCTCTGGAAGGTCGTTCCACCAGCGAGGGGCTATCACTGAGAAGGCCTGCTCCCTAGTAGCCTTCAACCTAGCTTCTCTTGGCCCAGGGATTGTTAGTAAGTTCTGAGAGCTGGATCTCAGTGCTCTCTGGGGCACATATGGGGAGAGGCGGTCCTTTATTTATTTCTTAACATTTCACTTAACATGCACCACCCCAGGAAGGTCTTGGTTGAGCAGCTATCATTTTGCATCAAGGACAAGAGGGGCTCCATCTGGTGCTAATCAAGATAATCTCCCCCATTGCCACCATAATGGGCATTGAGGAGGGGGGGGGGGGATGCCGTCAGGCTCTCAAAAGCTACCCAATCTGGAAGCCAAAGACGGTTCATAAGAGCTCAGCAAAAAAGTGGTGCGAAAATGAGGCATTAGCATACACATCATCCACAATGGCGATGCCAGGTGGACGGACGTGGCTGAAAGCGTTGCCTGGGCTGGATCGGGTGCCAGAAGACGAATTGCTATTCGCCAGCCGATGCGGAAACAGCTGGTGTCCTTGGAAAAACGAGGCTCCAGGGGGCGGCGAGGGAAACACAGCTGGAGCCAAGAGGCAGAGCGGGAGGTCGGAGCACCAGCCTCTGCCGCTTGACTCAGGGTCATCTACACACCACCTCCCCCCTTGAGTCTTTGAAGGACCCCTGAGATGGTGGGGGAGCATCCCCCGTGGCTGCTGGAAGTCTCTTTCGCTCTCCGAGAGGCTGCAGACGGGCAACCGCAGTTTCCTTTCCCATAAACTCCTGCGAAGCCTATGCAAAGAATCCTTCTTAACCATTCATACTATGATTGCCAACCTCCAGGCAGCTCCCGGAGTTCTCCCACTATTATTTTTTTTTTTAAGTGCTTCTCCAAAATGTTCTATATGCAAAGGAGCAGGGGTGGAATTCTAGCACGAGCTCCTTTGCATATTGGGCCACACCTCCCTGCTGTAGCCAATCCCCCAAAAGCTTACAAGGCTCTTTTTTGTAAGCTCTTGGAGGATTGGCTACATCGGGGGGGGGGGGCGTGGTCTAATAGGCAAAGGAGCTCCTGCTAGAATTCCACTCCTGCGAAGGAGGAGTTCTCCCACTATTACAATTAATCTCCAGTTGAACAAGGAGGGAGGCTTGCCTCCAGGGGGGGACCTGGAGATCCCTTGGAATTGCAGCTCATCTCCAGACTACAGAGATCATTTCCCCTGGAGAAGATGGGTGCTTTGGAGGGCGGATGCTATGGCACTGCACCCCACTGAAGTCCCTGCCCTCCCTAGATGTTCCACCCCCAAACCTCCAGGAGTGTCTCAGCCTGCATCTGGCAACCCTACCCTCCATCCCCCGCTGGTGGCCAGGGGGCACCCGATAACCCTTCAAGAGAGCCAGTTTGGTGTAGTGGTTAAGTGCGCAGGCTCTTATCTGGGAGAACCGGGTTTGATTCCCCACTCCTCCACTTGCACCTGCTGGAATGGCCTTGGGTCAGCCATAACTATTGCAGAGGTTGTCCTTGAAAGGGCAGCTGCTGTGAGAGCCCTCTCAGCCCCACCTACTTCACAGGCTGTCTGTTGTGGAGGGGGGAGAAGATATAGGAGATTGTAAGCCGCTCTGAGTCTCTGATTCAGAGAGAAGGGCGGGGTATAAGTCTGCAGTCTTCTTCTTCTTCAACCAAGATCAGTTCCCCAGGAGAAAATGGCTCCTATCATGGAGGATGGATTCTAGGACACTATATCCTGCTGAGGGCCCTCCCCTTCCGCCACCCTCAAAATCTCCAGGCATTTCCCAACCCCGTGCTCATGCCCACGGACGGTTACCTTCCTCTTATGGAGATATGAAGTGCAGTGAAGCCTGGAAAGGAATACCCTCGAATGCTTTCTGTTGTGTCCCCAAATCATTCGCAAGTTGTTTTAATCTTCATAATGTCTGATTTATCCATCGCAGTTCTCATGAATAGAACTGAAACGCTGATGGTTCTAAGTATCGGACTGGTACCCGGTTGGTCAAACTTTTTTTTTTTTAACTCGTTTGTCAATTTTGCTTTTTGTTTTCCTATGTGCATCTTCAAACTCCTCACAGAACGTGAGACAATGAATGAGGGTCTAGTATAAGGGTGACCAAACTGGGGCTTGGGAGCCACATGAGGCTCTTACACCCATATTGTGCAGCTCTTGGAGGTTGAGAAGCAATTTAATGCAGGCTTACTCTCAAGTAAGTGTGCTTAGCATCAGGACTTCAGTCAGCCTCTGAGCACTGACCCATAGACAGGCAACTATTTCCACCATCTGTGAAGTGGGGAAGGAGGAGGAAATGATGCAAATGGTGGTCAATGCTTAGTATAGTACATGTGTTTCCTTCTCCCACTGGTGCCAAAGAACAATTCCCTAACCTTTCCCTATGCTGGTCTTATGGGGACTGTTATTCCCAGCTTCTGTCTTTTAAAAAGTCTCCTTCTAGCACGGTTGTGTTGCAAAGTGAATGCATATGTATTTTATCTGTCTGTGCAAAGACAATATTAAGAGTTTTAATAAAGATGTGTATGTAATATTTGTTCATGTCTTGTGGCTCTCAAACATCTGCCGTTTAGTCTACATAGCTCTTAAGTTAAGCAAGTCTGGCCACCCCAGGTCTAGTAGATGGAATTCAGGATCAGCCCCCACGAAGTCTTTTACTTCACTGTTATGAAAGGCAAGGAAAAAGAAACTGATGATAATGATATGGAGGATTTGACCAAATAAGAGATTCTATGTACTGTTTCCAATTCATTCTCAATACATCTGAGCTAGCTCATTCTCAATACAGTGAGCGAGCTACCTGAGTTTTCTGCTCCACGTGAACTCAAAGGAAACAATGCGGCTCAGAAGCAGCAGAAAGCGGACAAAAGAGCATCTGTCTAGAAATACGCAGACTTACAAAGAACATCAGGATTTTATTCCTTTAAAGACAAGGTCTGAAGATTACTGACTATTTGGCTGATGTAAGCAGATGAGCTCAGCTCCTGAAAGAGAACGCCAAGCCAACCTCCGCCAAAGATTTCGACGAGATGGAGAGTTATCCGAGGTTGCGAGACAAAAAGATTTACGTTCCCACTTGGCAGCGGCGTGCGGGTTTTTGCAATCAATCCGACAAGGTGAGCACTCCGGCCTTCCCCTCTAACAAAGCGCCGACTTTATTTTAATCACCCTACCTAGATCATGAATGTCAGTGGGATGACTCAGGGGCCTGGATTTAAGTGGAGGCTTAAGTGCTTTGCTGGAGCAAGGCCAAGGAGCTCAAAACTTTGCTTGACCAAAGCGCGAGACGCTGAAACGCTGCGAGCGCTTCTGAAGGATTAGGATGGTAAACAGGTGCACAAAAAGTTGAGACGCAAAAGGAACACTTTTAGGTGAAACAAAAACTTCTATAAAAACACAAACAAAGTGTAGCACAGGTACTGAGACTGCGCTTGGCCCCTCAAACGTGGCCCCTGCAGATCCACAGAAACGACATCACATGTAAACAGTGCTTAATACTCCCCTGGGGAGAATTAATAACCCGCCTTCCACCAGCAGGTTAAAACTTTTTTTGTTTCGTTTGACTTCCCACAGTGATCCCCCTTCCTCCCCAAGGGAGGAGCCTCAGCCAATGGAGAAAATAGAGGTTTTGCTCTGTAGCACCTGTGCGATTGAGCAAGCTTGGCAAAGCAAGCTGTGATACAGAAGGAAGCAAGACAGAGAGGGAAGGAAGCAGATGACAGTGAGTTGCTTGTGGGCCTGATAGGAGCCCCCTGGGGGCCTGATTCGGCCCTCAGGCCACACGTCTGACACCTCTGCCTTAGTCCATTGCCTACTGTTTTCATCTATTGAAAGGATGGTTGTGGAAACTATCATGGATTGAACAGCCATCTCCACTTGGACTATTAATATGCATCTAATCTCAAAGGAAGAGACACGAAAAGATACTCTTAAGGGCCTCCTACTTATGAATATGGGAAGAGGTCCTACTGAGAGGGTCAGACCAATACATCCATGCACTAAACCATTCAATAAGTAAGAGGTCATTGAGGGATACATATATACTGTGGCTGGAATGTCTCTCTGCTGACAAAAAGGAAGCAAGAGAGAGAGAGCAGACAACAGCCAGTTGTTCAGGGGCCTGATAGGAGCCCTCCAGGGGCCTGATTCAGCCCCCGGGCTGCATGTTTGACACCCCAGGCTCCATTCCCCACTCTCCAGGAGTTTCCCAATCTGATCTTGGCAATCCTATCTTCCCATCTTCTCACTGGTGGACAAGAGGACCTGGTTACCAAGAGTGAGCAAACAAAAGCTTGCCCCAATTTACAGTTGTTTTCACCCACACATGACCAGGGCTTTTTTTTTTTTTTAAAGCGGAAATGCCGAGGAAAGCAGTTCCAGCTGGCTTAGCATTAGGGGGTGTGGCCTAATATGCAAATCAGTTCCTACTGGGCTTCTCCTACCAAAAAAAGCCCTGCACATGACTGAATGCAAGCCAACAAACACGGCAAATGTGACTCAATAGGCTCACGCATTGTCTTTTTTTCACGCTCACAATTAGTCAACAAAGTTGGTTTGACTGAGATGTAGGATGAGATAAAATATTGGTTTGTTGGACCCAAGTATTTTTTTTAGATTTTTTTTTTTAAAAGTATACTCTATTTTCCAATTTCAGTGATTACTGGATTTATATTTTGTATCTTTGCTTATTTCTACCTGCAAGTTCCAATCTTTTCAAATTAAAAGTACTCTGTATGCAACTGTTCTACAACTACGTAATGTATATCCTCTTCAATTATTGTATAATCTTTTGCGCAATCTTAATAAATACTTTAAAAATTAAAAGTGTGTGTGTATGTGTGTTTTATAAAGCTAACTGTCAGTTTAAAAGGCCCTAAGAGAAGCAAGCGGGCAGGCGGTAACTCCCATGCTAATGACCGTTTGTTCCTTTCATTGCTGCTTATCTCTCTCTTCTCATTCCGTATACACCGCCTCCCGCCCTCCCTCGCCAATGGAATAAAATAAAATCCTTTATAACGGTTTCCAAGAAACCCACTTACATTTTTCCAGGGCATCCATCGCTGCGCACATCTCTGCTTGTTGAATGCTGTGCGAGAGAGAAAATAAATAACACGGCAAATGTATTATGGGGTAAACTGCAGCTTCCCAGAAACATGCGCTTTGATTGCTCTGTGGAGACCAATTCTTCAAATAACCATTGGCCAGTTATTCCCATAAGAAAAGCCCTTTTAAAAATCCACCCACAGTCATTTTCTGCAGTTAGCGGATACTATTGAGATACCCCTTTTATAATTCTTTGAGAATTCTTTTTGCCCAAAAGATTTTTTAAAAAAAGAGATGCTACACTACAGCTCTAAAGAATGGATGACGGTATTACCACACACCTTGCTCCTAATATTTTATAAGACAGTTTTTTATCTTATACTTCAAATCAATGTGGGCAAAGGGCACAAGAAGGTGATCGATGAAAAGGGAGAAATTTGTAAGTTATATAGCTGGCGCTCTTCAGTCGAAAGCTCTTCTCATTCGTCTTTGCTATGAATTCAGTCATTGTTTTGTCCATTCAATGGAAATGCAAGCTGGAAGAGAAGGGTTTTCTAAGGCTGCTCCATAACACCATGGCTGAATTAAGAGTTTAAACCCAGAACTGCTCCATTTCCCCTTCTAGCCATGGAGCTACACTGATTCTGTAATGCCTTACAACTTCTCAGCAAACGTATTTAGACCGTCAACCTAACCGTCTTGCACCGGAGAGTGCTAGCAGTCTTCGCCAAAGAATTTTTAATGCCCTAATCAAACTACGATTCCCAGGATTCCGTGCTGAAAGACACCACTGAAGTTAAAACTTCCAGCAGAAAGGGAAGGTGGCGTGGTATAGCCCAATCGCATCAGAACTCGGAAGCTAAGTCGGATCAGTACTTGGAAGGGAAACTACCAGGGAAGATAGATCCAAGTGGGCAGCCATTTTGCATTCTAAACCACTGCCTACCAGCTATACGTAGCTCTACTCACTGTACCTAATTCCTGGTCTGATGAAGTGTGCTTAGAGCACATGAAAGCTTACATTCTGAATAAAACTTTGTTGGTCTTACAGGTACCACTTGACTCCTACTTTGTTCTACCAGGGAAGATTCTGCAGAAGAAGACGGTGGCAAACACCACCTCTGCTTCTCATTGCCTTGAAAGCTCTTTGCTGCGACTGTCGTTAAGTCAGCCGGGACCTGATGGCACTTCACATGCAAAACTTGCAGCTTCATAGAGCGCTCCGCCCATAAGGTCTGATTTTACCACAGGAGCGGCTTCTCTGTGGTCTAAGCTGCCTCAGAAATACAATCAAGAACAAAAGAGGTCTTGGGTGTCAAAGCTACACAAACACCCAAAACCACCAAGTCTAAACCATTCATTTTTAAACTCTAATGGTCGTTTTCAAAATAGTTTCAAAAGCTTAGCCGGTTTCTTTTACCAAAACGTATATTCAAGTTCATATAATAATGTAAGCTACATTCTATTGTAACCGCAATGTCAAAATTCCAGAAAAAAAGCTATACAACAAGTCTACATGCATCCAGGGGTGGAATTCTAGCAGGAGCTCCTTTGCCTATTAGGCCACACACCCCTGATGTAGCCCATCCTCCAAGAGCTTGCAAAAAAGAGCCTTGTAAGCTCTAGGAGGATTGGCTATATCAGGGGTGTGTGGCCTAATAGGCAAAGGGGCTCCTGCTAGAATTCCACCCCTGAATACATCAAGTTCCATTTACCAATATTCTTCTCCTCTGTAAGTTTCAATCTTAATGCAACAGCTATTCATCCACTCCAGCAGAGGAGCAAAAGCTTCTGCAATTACCTTTCCAGGCACAGCTGAGTGACACGCTTATGGGTCTTTAAAAGAGCTCAAGCCAACGTGAGAACAAGCATGTCCTACACCTTGTGGGAGAAGAATGGCAGGAAACGGCCACTAAGCAGCTCTCAGGTTCTCTAACCACCTCTACACCACTTCCTCTAGAGCAGGGGTGGCCAACGGTAGCTCTCCAGAAGTTTTTTTTGCCTACAACACCCATCAGCCCCAGCCAGCATGGCCATGTTGGTGGGAGTTGTAAGCAAAAAAACATCTGGAGAGCTACCGTTGGCCACCCCTGCTCTAGAGACCTCACTGATTCGTCTCCTTATTCTACCGATATATGCTCTCCATGCTTCTGTCTAGGAAGGCCCCCAGTGGAACCCCTTTCCCATTACCAACGACACTTTGACGTGCTCAAAGGCAGCAAGGAGGAACTAAATGGTGGTTCAGACTTCATGAGCCTTGGTATCTTCCACAGAAATCCCACAATGGCCAATTTTCTTCCACTTTTCTTCCACAGAAATCCCACAATGGCCAATTTTCTTCCACAGAAATCCCACAATGGCCAATTTTCTTCCACTTTTCTTCCACAGAAATCCCACAATGGCCAATTTTCTTCCACTTTTCTTCCACAGAAATCCCACAATGGCCAATTTTCTTCCACTTTTCTTCCACAGAAATCCCACAATGGCCAATTTTCTTCCACAGAAATCCCACAAAGGCCAATTTTCTTCCACTTTCGCAATGCGCAGTGGTACAGGGCCAAGTTTTAAACAGCTGCCTTTGGCTCACAGGGGGCCATCATCAGGTGATGCTAACCTGAAATGTGCATCTCAGGCCCTGGCTTTTCCCTGTGGCATCCTGATCTAATACACAGTTCTAATACGTAACTACAAGACAGCCAGTTTGGTGTAGTGGGTAAGTGCGCGGACTCTTATTAGGGAGAACTTGGTTTGATTCTCCACTTGCAGCTGCTGGAATGGCCTTGGGTCAGCCCATAGCTCTCACAGGAGTTGTCCTTGAAAAGGCAGCTGCTGTGAGAGCTCTCTCAGCCCCACCCACCTCACAGGGTGTCTGTTGTGGGGGGAGAAGATATAGGAGATTGTAAGCCACTCTGAGTCTCTGATTCAGGGAGAAGGGCGGGGTATAAATCTGCAGTCGTCTTCTTCTAATATTTGGCTGGAAGACCTCCAAGTCACCCCAGGGTCATGATGTGGTGGCAGGCAACGGGAAACTGTAGCATATACTGAACCCAACATATGGTTGGTGACAGCCAGTCTGGTGTAGTGGTTAAGTGTGCGGACTCTTATCTGGGAGAACCGGGTTTGATTCCCCACTCCTCCACTTGCAGCTGCTGGAATAGCCTTGGGTCAGCCATAGCTCTGGCAGGAGTTGTCCTTGAAAAGGCAGCTGCTGTGAGAGCTCTCTCAGTCCCACTTACCTCACAGGGTGTCTGTTGTGTGTGTGTGTGTGGGTGGGGAAGGTAAAGAAGATTGTGACCGCTCTGAGATTCAGAGTATAGGAAGGGATATAAATCCAATATCATCATCTTCTTCTTCTTCTTCTGCATTCTGTCAAGGTTGATTGGGCCTCAGTTCAATCAAATGGCAGGTCTTTGGCTTCCATCATAAGTTTGCCAGCCTTCTGAGGCTGGCATCTCCCTTGGAGATGGCATGAGAAGTTCTCTACCCATAGGAAGAACGGATACAGGAGGACTACAAGCACTTTCTTCCTTTCAAGTGTGGAGTCTGGATATATTTCCAGGGAGCCTGGGTATATTTCCAGGGAGTTTACACTGTATACGTTTCTATGAATATTTGAGCTGAGGCACATTAAACTGTATATGTGGACTGTTGATTGAAATTTTGATTGCGAGTCTGTAATATTAGTATATAAGGAACTGGCACTTTGAATGGGTGGAATTTTTGCTATCTCACGGTAATTGTTTTGTTGCTTAACCTCCAGGGGGTAGCTGGAGAGCTCCTGGGATTGATCTTCAGGCAACAGGGTACAGTTAAGAGAACATGAGAAGCCACGTTGGATCAGACCAATGGCCCATCCAGTCCAACACTCTGGGTCACACAGTGGCCAAAAAACCCAAAATCAAAACCCAAGTGCCATCAGGAGGTTCACAGGTGGGGCTAGAAGCTCTTCCACTGTAACCCCCCAACACAAAGCACCAAAATACAGAGCATCACTACCCCAGACAGAGAGTTCCAACAATACACTGTGGCTAATAGCCACTGATGGTCCTCTGCTCCATATGTTTATCCAATCCCCTCTTGAAGCTGGCTATGCTTGTAGCCGCCACCACCTCCTGCGGCAGGGAATTCCACATGTTAATCACCCTTTGGGTGAAGAAGCACTTCCTTTTATCCGTTCTAACCTGACTGCTCAGCAATTTCATTGAATGCCCATGAGTTCTTGTATTGTAAGAAAGGGAGAAAAGGACTTCTTTCTCTACTTTCTCCATCCCATGCATAATCTTATAAACCTCTATCATGTCACCCCGCAGTTGACATTTCTCCAAGCTAAAGAGCCCCAAGCGTTTTAACCTTTCTTCATAGGAA